>NC_092231.1:10558196-10575696 GCF_036320965.1 Panulirus ornatus
TCAAGGGCAGTATCGTCGTATTCAAGGGTCGTGCCGTGCGTACTCAAGGGCTGTGTCATGCGTACTCAAGGGCAGTATCGTCGTATTCAAGGGTCGTGCCGTGCGTACTCAAGGGCTGTGCCGTGCGTACTCATGGGCTGTGCCGTGCGTACTCAAAGGCTGTGTCATGCGTACTCAAGGGCTGTGTCATGCGTACTCAAGGGCTGTGTCATGCGTACTCAAGGGCTGTGCCGGGCGTACTCAAGGGCTGTGTCATGCGTACTCAAGGGCTGTGTCGTGCGTACTCAAGGGCTGTGCCGTGTGTACTCAGGGGTAGTGCCGTGCGTACTCATGGGTAGCGCCATGCGTACTCAAGGGCTGTGTCGTGCGTACTCAAGGGCTGTGTCGTGCGTACTCAAGGGCTGTGTCATGCGTGCTCAAGGGCTGTGCTGTGCGTACTCAAGGGCTGTGCCGTACGTACTCAAGGGCTGTGTCATGCGTACTCATGGGCTGTGCCGGGCGTACTCAAGGGCTGTGTCATGCGTACTCAAGGGCTGTGTCATGCGTACTCAAGGGCTGTGTCGTGCGTACTCAGGGGTAGCGCCATGCGTACTCAAGGGTCAGATGAAAGCATAATTGGTGACTATCCTATTTTTCCTCCCCCAGCTACTGGGGGAAAAAACGAGTTAACGACTGTAGAAAAAGACTGTCAATAACCAGAAAAAAAAACGACGGTCAGTTGTTGACCGTTTTTATAAACGACAATTAACGACCGTTTCAAAAAAAAATGGTCATCAATAACCATTACAAAAAAAAAAAAAGCAAGGGATCCTTAAAATAAACTGACCATTAGAAAAAAAAAAAGGTGCTTGTTAATGACCATTCCCAAATAGCAGGTCACCATGTCAAGCCCCCTAACGACGGCACTTAACTAAACGTTCCCTTGCAGCAGCGAAAGAAAAAAAATAAAGAAAAAAAAAAGATAAAAATATTACTACTAAAAGTTAACGTACATTCTGACGCTGTCTGGCATCAGGCGGGTGAAGCGGCGTCCGGAGGTACGATAACTTCCGATAACAAATATTTCTAACACTTTCTTTTCTTCTTCTTTGTCTTTTATAATGGGCTATTTTGTTTTTCAATTATAGAGAACAATGAAATGGAATGATGAAAAAAACGGTGATAATTTTTTTTCTTTATTTACCAAATAAGGTAATTTATGCCAAGACTTTCGTACGTTTAAAATTGTTCTTATCGTTTTCTGTATCATTTTCAGACCATCTTATATTTTCCACTTTGGTTACGTCTCTCCTTTACCATTTTCCTTTTACACCTCTTCGTGGCCTGGCCAAGAATATATATATATATATATATATATATATATATATATATATATATATATATATATATATATATATATATATGATGCCTTTTAGGAGGTACGAAAACCTTCAGAATGGTCAAATGATGGTTAGTAGGGTAATAATAATAATAATAATAATAATAATAATAATAATAATAATAATGATAATAATAAATCTTTTTTATTATACTTCGTCGCCGTCTCCTGCGTTAGCGAGGTAGCGCAAGGAGACAGGAAAGAATGACCCAACCCACCCACATACACATGTATATACATAAACGCCCACAAACGCACATATACATACCTATACATTTCAACGTATAAATATACATACAGACGCATACATGTATACACATGTACACATTCATACTTGCTGCCCTCATCCATTCTCGTCGCCATCCCGCCACACATGAAATGGCATCCGCGCGCGCACGCGCGAGGTAGCTCTAGGAAAAGACAGCACAGGCCATATTCGTTCACACTCAGTCTCTAGCTGTCATATACTTCACAAACTTCTAGAACAACAAAACACTAACACAAATATCAGTTCAGTAATATCATAACAACATTACGATATCACATTTATCACCAAATGCTATTATGAAAGACAAACAAAACATTTTGTGTTACCCGTTTTCTAATTTGTGTTGCCAGAATTTGGTGCTTTTTTTCTTCCTGAGTTTCGGACATGACCGCTCTTGTCAGATTATCTCGTTCAATGAATACTAAACACTTGGCACTCCAAGTCTCCATTCTCAAAGGCATGTATCACATCTAGTACAGTGGAAAGTTCGCACGGAAAAACTCCTGCTATTTTAAAACCACCGAATGTATCACGCGAGACGATGTAATTATGAGAAAAATAATATATATAATGACAAAAATTAATCTAAACATTACATACGGGGTGGCGATGGGGGTGAGTAGGGGCAGACAGTGTGAATTGTGTGCATGTGTGTATTTGTGCGTGTCTTTGTGTGTATATATGCGTATATGTTGGGATGTGTAGGTGTGTATGTTTGCGTGTGTGGACGTGTGTGTGTGTGCATGTGTGTGGGGGTGGGTTGGGCCATTTCTTTCGTCTGTTTCCTTGCGCTGCCTCGCAGGCGCGGGATATATATATATATATATATATATATATATATATATATATATATATATATATATATATATATATATATATATACGAGCAAGACTGACTACAGAGACATCTGTAATTCTTAAGACAGGAAACTTTGGGCCTTACATGAGCCTGTGTTTCACATCTGGCTTTAAATATACCATGTCATCAGTTGATTTCTTTTCTTTTGTCGAATTATGACAAATAAAATTCAATCACAACTATATACCTAATAGGAAAATATATAATAGTTGTTAATCAGCTCATAAACACGTAGATACAGATCAAAATCTTGAGGCAAAACTGGTTCAAAAAGCAAAATCAGTTCTGGGTAAAGGAAGAAATTTTCTACGTTTGATAACAGTCGCCATCTTGCATGGCGGTCGAGGTTGGCGAGCACTCATCTTTTTTTTTCTCTCAAAGTGGACAACCCAGGAATCATCCCGGCCAAATTTGGTTCAAATTGGCTCATTAGCTTGAGGGAAAATTTTGAAATAGTAAAAAGAAAAAAAAAAAAAGATGAACGGAAGGATCATATTTTGTAGCATCGGCACAAACCTTTGCTAACGTTCGGGGTCGCTGGGTCTAAATTTTTGGAAAAAGGGGGCATAACCCAGGGACCCTCACTGGCAAGTCTGGTTCAAACTGGCTCAGGAGTTAAGGCAAAAATTGAAAAAGAAAAAAAAAGTGACCGGACGGAAGATATTTAGTAAAAGCGGCCATCTTGAATAGTGTTCTGGAAACGGGTCAACCCAAAGATTATCGCAGACAAGTTTGGTTCAGAACAGCCCAATGGTTTTAGAGACAGAGCATAAAACAATACGATTAATAAAATCCTTTAAATAATTATGTACAGTCGTGTTGAAAACATTAGAAATTTGATAAGAGACATTTTCATGTGAGATGATTCATATTCAAAGTAGTAGTAGTAGTAGTAGTAGTAGTAGTAGTAGTAGTAGTAGAAGTAGTAGTAAGTAATAATTAGTAGTAATAATGATAATAATAATAATAATAATAATAATAATAATAATAATGTTAATTATCATAATAATAATAACAGTAATAGTTGTCGTAGTAGCAGTAGTAGTAGTGGTAGCAGTAGTAGCAGTAATAATAATAGTAATAATAATACTGACAATAATAATAATAATTATAATAATAATAATAATGCCACTACTACTACTACTATTTATATTATCATCACTATAACGACAATTATATTTATAATTTCGCTAAAACCAGGTACAGGTCAGTACACGGCACACACACACACACACACACACACACACACATGTATGTCCAGAAAACGTTAAGATGTGAAAACAAGTAACGGATCCGGATAATGGTAAGGGTCTAAGCTAGGCGTTAATAGACCCATTTAACAGTAACGGATTCCAACTAATGGTAACAGACCTAGATAACGGGACTGTGACCATTTAGCGTTAATGGGCCGAGCCAACAGTAATGAGTCCCACTGACGATAACGCACCCAGCTAACGGCAACGGATGGAACTAACGGTAATGGACCCAAGTAACGGTAACAACCACCTGGCTGAGATCTGTTGAACTTAAAACAGCGTTTATGAGTCAAGTGGACGAAGGTGGGTGGGACTGTAGCCCGTGCCGCCGCGAGGACACGGGTTCGAGGACATGATGAATTCTGGCGACTGGCCTGTACTACCCAGTCGCTGGTGGGAGGGAGGGGAGAGGAAGAGAGCAGGAGGAGGCGGAGGCGCAGTGCACGGCTGACAGACAACGTTGTAGGACGGGACCGCCAGAAGCCCCCTTGGCTTGGAGAGATAGATAGATAGGATAGATAGAAAGATAGATTAGAGAGAGAGAGAGAGAGAGAGAGAGAGAGAGAGAGAGAGAGAGAGAGAGAGAGAGAGACGAGACCCCAGCCATATCGTGGACACCAACCACAGGGGACGACAATTCGGTCGGTGGAGACCACGTTAAGAGGGCCTGCCTCTCTCTCTCTCTCTCCCTGTCTCTCCCTGTCTCTCTCTCTCTCTCTCTCTCTCTCTCTCTCTCTCTCTCTCCCAACGCTCAGTTCTGACCTCTCACGGGGGGACCAAGACTTACAACCAGTTCACTGTGAACGTGGCGATGAGGGAGGAACACACACGTATACGTGCATCGGTCGGTGGCGGAGTTCTCTTCGGCCACCACCACGGACCGATCTCGCACCGGCCCAGCATCAGCCAGCCCTCCACAGCCAAGACGGCGCAAATCACATGCTCTCCGCACGTTCAAGGTTTAACTGTGTCGGTTTATTTTTTTTTTGGTCTTTGCACAGTCAAACCCGAGTGAGAAACTGAGGGTGTATGGCGGCGCCAAGCTGAGGTTCGAGAGGAACCAACACGAAAGAAATTCTACATATGTTTTAGCTCTGGTGAAGGTCTAAATACTAGTAATAGTAGTAGTAGTAGTAATGGTAGTAGTAGGAGTAGTAGTGGTAGTAATGGTGGCAGTAGTAGTAGTTGTAGTAGTAGTAGTAGTAGTCGTCGTATTATTATTATTATTATTATTATTATTATTATTATTAGTAGTAGTAGTAGTAGTAGTAGTAGTGGTCGTGGCAGTAGTAGTAGTAGTGGTGGTGGTCGTGGTGGTAGGAGTAGTAGTAGTAGTAGTAGTAGTAGTAGTAGTAGTAGTAGTAGTAGTAGTAGTAGTACAGGGTTATAAATCAAAATCACCCCAGCCTATGCCACGAAGGGACAGCTAAATGAATGAATACCTGCTGAACAGCTGTGGTGATCATGAGCCGACCACCCTTTTCTCGTGATTCGAACCAAGACGGGACTCCGAGGGTAAGCCACCGTCAGAAACCCGCTACCCATTACGCCACGGAAGCCCATCCTCTTATTCTAATCTACTGAATCTCAGGGAGTTCTTAGCTCACCACTATTTTCAGAAGGTTTCTCTTAACACTTTACGACCGTCCGCTTCGGAGTACAAAGATCACATCACGTAAGGGTGATTTCCGGTGTCGCATCGTGGTGTGGTGGTGGCGGTGGTGAAAGGTTAAACAACCCCCCAAGGGGTAGCAAGGCCACGCAGGTGACAGCCCCACATGCTGACACCCGCCTTATCAACGCCGGATGACACATACAGGTGGAGGGCCGCCTCAGCTCGGGGCCCTCCTTCGCTCACCGATGGTTCGAGACTCTGGGCTTATGTAGGGGTGGGTGGGTGGTGGGTGTTCCCTGATCTGGTCTCCGCCAGGAGGAGGAGGATACTTGGTCCGAGATCTGGTAGCGGGATGGTGTAGGGGCTCGTGTCTTATAAGGCCCCGGTGCGCGTCAGGAGCAACGGCGGCTCGACACCCGGCGGCCAGACGAGAGCAAAAAGCAAAAACTAGTTCTTAGGAGGAGGAGGACGACGTACCATCTGTTCAAACCTGCTCCACACTAATTAAAATATTTTCCTCTTTCTTTTCCCTCCCGCCCCTCCTCCCACTTCGCCGCACAGACGGTCATAGAGTATCGTTTTCTAGGTACAACGAAATAGCACAGTATGACGGTAGGTAGAGTCGTGTGTAAATGCATCGCTTCGAATTCTGTTGCTTTCGTGACGGAGTCTCGTGCGTCAGTCTTCAGTACAGCTACTGACGCAGTGACGTTAAGACTCCGTCTCAAGCCAGAGGGTCGGAGGTTGTGACACGCCAAGGTCGCCATCTGGTCGGAGGCCGGGGTTATGACACGCTAAGGTCGCCATCTGGTCGGAGGCCGGGGTTATGACACGCCAAGGTCGTCAATTGGTCGCAGGCCCGGGGTTATGACACGCTAAGGTCGCCATCTGGTCGGAGCCCGGAGTCATGACACGCCAAGGTCGTCATCTGGTCGGAGGCCGGGTTATGACACGCCAAGGTCGACGCAGGTCAGAGCCGGGGGTTTCGTCAGACTGGTAGAATGTCGGGGGAGGCATCAGGCAAGCGAGGTCCGCCGCTACACACACGTCCGCCTCTCAGGCCACGTAGCTGACCCAGCCACCCTTGATCTGTACCACAGCACACCAAACCCAACCTGCAGTGTGGTGCCTGTAACCATTTCTCAAGACCATATAGAAAAAAAAGTGAAAATTGAGGCTTATAACGTGATAAATATATGAATTGGTAATAACTGAGACCTATAATTCAAAGTGATGCCGAGTGTATGAATTGGTGATAATTAAAAAAAATATACATAATTGAGGCTTATAATATAACGTGATAAATATATGAATTGGTAATAACTGAGACATATAATTCAAAGTGATGCCGAGTGTATGAATTGGTGATAATTAAAAAAATATACATAATTGAGGCTTATAATATAACGTGATAACAAATGCATGAATTGGGAATGATCAAGGCTTATAAAGGTTAACGTAATAACAAATACATGAACTGGTAATAATAAAAGAGGCTTATCATTTATCGTCACTGACATCACCTTTTTCATTTATCAAATACTCGAGAACAATATCCCGGTGGTTTATATAAGCTTCGTGCCTCTAAGGGCGTCGTGAGTTCTTAAACCAACAGGTCACGTTCGCTGCCAATGTTGAGCGCTATGCGTGCCATCATGCCCCAGTTCAGTGAGAGAACCTCGACCTTTCCCAACCCCACCGCCACTCCCTTCAGGCGAGTGTCATAACCTGCCGGGGATATCGGCGAAGCCCCAGACGACGACCCTAAGGGAAACCTCCCTCCCTCCGACGCTGTCAATAACCACAGCATCACGAGCATGAGCTACTACAGGTGGCATCGCCAGTGAGAGAGAGAGAGAGAGAGAGAGAGAGAGAGAGAGAGAGAGAGAGAGAGAGAGAGAGAGAGATGTGGAGAGAGACTGTGCGAATACGAATTTTCGTGCGAATCGGGAGCATGTGAAGGAGGAATGGAAGAATGAGGGGTACGCACACGCAAACCTGTGACCGTGACTGAAGGCGGCGGTGTAGAAGGGACGAACGTCTTGACGCCTTCTTGTGGAGTTGCTTCATTCAGTTCCCTCCTCTCTCTCTCTCTCTCTCTCTCTCTCTCTCTCTCTCTCTCTCTCTCTCTCTCTCTCTCATCACCGGATCCTGAAGCTGGTACAGAATGTGGTCCTGACGACCTCAAAAGCCTTTATGGAGAGCGTGTGAGCCTCCCCCTGTGGAGGTGATACCTGCCCTCCTCGACCTCAAGCCATTATGGAGAGCGTGTGTACTTCCCCTGGGGTGATGACACCGGCCCTTGAGCGTGTGTACCTCCCCTGGGATGATGACACCAGCCCTCACTAGCCAGCATCCTGGGGTGACAGCATTACCCCTCTCCTCTCCCTCGCCACCAGGGACGTGTGTTCGCCTCGAGACAAACACACACACACACACAACCAACCACATCAGGTGTGTGTGTGTCTGTGTGGCGCCCTGAGTAAGATCCTACCTGACGAAGGCCATGATGCAGGAGTTACGTCCCCCCCTCCCCGCGTGCGAGGCAATACGATAGTGACTCACACGTCCATAACCTCACATAACCTAAACCTACTTTAACCCTCACTTAACCTAAACCTACCCTAACCCTCACTTAACCTAAACCTACTTTAACCCTCACTAAACCTACCTTAATCCTGACTTAACCTAAACCTACTTTAACCCTCACTAAACCTACCTTAATCCTCACTTAACCTAAACCTACCTTAATCCTCACTTAACCTAAACCTACCTTAATCCTCACTTAACCTAAACCTACCTTAATCCTGACTTAACCTAAACCTACCTTAATCCTGACTTAACCTAAACCTACCTTAATCCTCACTTAACCTAAACCTACCTTAATCCTCACTTAACCTAAACCTACCTTAATCCTGACTTAACCTAAACCTACTTTAACCCTCACTTAACCTAAACCTACCTTAATCCTGACTTAACCTAAACCTACCCTAACCCTCACTTAACCTAAACCTACCTTAATCCTCACTTAACCTAAACCTACCCTAACCCTCACTAAACCTACCTTAATCCTCACTTAACCTAAACCTACCTTAATCCTGACTTAACCTAAACCTACCTTAATCCTCACTTAACCTAAACCTACCTTAATCCTGACTTAACCTAAACCTACCTTAATCCTCACTTAACCTAAACCTACCTTAATCCTGACTTAACCTAAACCTACCCTAACCCTCACTAAACCTACCTTAATCCTCACTTAACCTAAACCTACTTTAACCCTCACTTAACCTAAACCTACCCTAACCCTCACTAAACCTACCTTAATCCTGACTTAACCTAAACCTACCCTAACCCTCACTAAACCTACCTTAATCCTGACTTAACCTAAACCTACCCTAACCCTCACTTAACCTAAACCTACCCTAACCCTCACTTAACCTAAACCTACCCTAACCCTCACTTAACCTAAACCTACCTTAATCCTGACTTAACCTAAACCTACCTTAATCCTGACTTAACCTAAACCTACCTTAATCCTGACTTAACCTAAACCTACTTTAACCCTCACTTAACCTAAACCTACCTTAATCCTCACTTGACCTAAACCTACGTTAACCCTCACTTAACCCAAACCTACCTTAATCCTGACTTAACCTAAACCTACCTTAATCCTCACTTAACCTAAACCTACCTTAATCCTCACTTGACCTAAACCTACGTTAACCCTCACTTAACCCAAACCTACCTTAATCCTGACTTAACCTAAACCTACTTTAACCCTCACTTAACCTAAACCTACTTTAACCCTCACTAAACCTACCTTAATCCTCACTTAACCTAAACCTACTTTAACCCTCACTTAACCTAAACCTACTTTAACCCTCACTTAACCTAAACCTACCTTAATCCTGACTTAACCTAAACCTACTTTAACCCTCACTTAACCCAAACCTACCTTAATCCTCACTTAACCTAAACCTACTTTAACCCTCACTTAACCTAAACCTACTTTAACCCTCACTTAACCTAAACCTACTTTAACCCTCACTTAACCTAAACCTACCTTAATCCTCACTTAACCTAAACCTACTTTAACCCTCACTTAACCTAAACCTACTTTAACCCTCACTTAACCTAAACCTACCTTAATCCTCACTTAACCTAAACCTACCTTAATCCTGACTTAACCTAAACCTACCTTAATCCTGACTTAACCTAAACCTACCTTAATCCTGACTTAACCTAAACCTACTTTAACCCCTCACTTAACCTAAACTTACTTTAACCCTAACTTAACCTAAACCTACCTTAATCCTCACTTAACCTAAACCTACCCTAACCCTCACTTAACCTAAACCTACCTTAACCCTAACTTAACCTAAACCTACCTTAATCCTCACTTAACCTAAACCTACCCTAACCCTCACTTAACCTAAACCTACCCTAACCCTCACTAAACCTACCTTAATCCTGACTTAACCTAAACCTACCTTAATCCTGACTTAACCTAAACCTACTTTAACCCTCACTTAACCTAAACCTACCTAACCCTTACACACCCTATCCCAACCCTAACCTAACCTAACCTAACCTAACCTAACCTAACCTAACCCTTACACACCCTATCCCAACCCTAACCTAACCTAACCTATTCCTGCTCTAACCCAACCAACCCCTAACCTAACCTAACCTAACCTAACCCTTACCTTACCTAACCAAACCTTACCGTAACCCTTACCAAACCAAACCTAACCTAACCTAACCTATTCCTGCTCTAACCCAACCAACCCCTAACCTAACCTAACCCTTACACACCCTATCCCAACCCTAACCTAACCTAACCTAACCTATTCCTGCTCTAACCCAACCAACCCCTAACCTAACCTAACCCTTACCTTACCTAACCTAAATCTACCCTAACCTAACCTAACCTAACCCTTACACACCCTATCCCAACCCTAACCTAACCTAACCTAACCTAACCTAACCTAACCTAACCTAACCAAACCTTACCGTAACCCTTACCAAACCAAACCTAACCTAACCTAACCCTTACACACCCTATCCCAACCCTAACCTAACCTAACCTAACCTAACCTAACCTAACCTAACCTAACCTAACCTAACCTAACCTAACCTAACCTAACCTAACCTAACCTAACCTAACCTAACCTAACCTAACCTAACCTAACCTAACCTAACCTAACCTAACCTAACCCTTACACACCCTATCCCAACCCTAACCTAACCTAACCCTTACACACCCTATCCCAACCCTAACCTAACCTAACCTAACCTAACCTAACCTAACCTAACCTAACCTAACCTAACCCTTACACACCCTATCCCAACCCTAACCTAACCTAACCTAACCTAACCTAACCTAACCTAACCTAACCTAACCTAACCTAACCTAACCTAACCTAACCTAACCTAACCTAACCTAACCTAACCTAACCTAACCTAACCTAACCTAACCTAACCTAACCTAACCTAACCCTTACACACCCTATCCCAACCCTAACCTAACCTAACCCTTACACACCCTATCCCAACCCTAACCTAACCCAACCATAACCTAACCTAAACCTACATTAAACCTTACCTTACCTAACCTAAATCTACCCTAACCCTAACCTAATCTAAACTAACTTTAACCTATCCTAACCCTTACACAACCTATCCCAACCCTAACCTAACCTAACCTAACCCTTACACACCCTATCCCAACCCTAACCTAACCTAACCCTTACCTTACCTAACCAAACCTTACCGTAACCCTTACCAAACCAAACCTAACCTAACCTATTCCTGCTCTAACCCAACCAACCCCTAACCTAACCTAACCCAACCTACGACCAAACCTCAAATTTTCAGCAAGTAAAAACAAAGAAAAGCAAAAATATGGTTTCCACAACAATCATGTTCCAGCAAAACACAACAGGAGCGAGTGGCTCATGACAGAAGGCCCCTCCAGCGGTGGTGTTGGCATTGCCTTCCACGACTCTCTCTCTCTCTCTCTCTCTCTCTCTCTCTCTTTCTCTCTCTCTCTCTCTCTCTCTCTCTCTCTCTCTCTCTCTCTCGGTGACCCAGACAAGCCCGTATGCTCGTCCTCCTCTTGCCCTCGAACCCAATACTGGCTCTAGACACACCCTCTCCACCCCCTCCAAACCTTGGGACTTAAATTTAAAGAGGTCGCAACTTCCAAAGGGGGGTGAAACTACTGCATTTGGATGGAAGTTGGGGGAATGTCAGACAACCACCCCCCCCTCCCCCACCCCAGCAACAGCGTTCAACGCTCAGGTTGTTAAAGAGAAGAAGGACGCCGCCAGGCTTGAAGCTGCGAAATGTGACCAATGCACAAAAGTGATTCTACCTGGCCCCAGTTGAGGAGCCTGTGATGAGGTCAACAATAACAGCGCGCCTCGGTATGTACACTACGTGTGTCAGGGGGGGATGAGAACACACACCAGCTCATGGTCCGGCTAGGGGTCATTAAGGGGTCATGGTGATGTCACCACCTCGACCCTAGTCATGTCACAAGGTGTCACGATGATGTTACCAGCTTGACTCAAGCTGTGTTACAAGGGGGTCATGTCACAAGGGGGTGGCCGAGATGACGTCACCAGCTTGACCTTGGCTGTGTCACTACGGGTCACAATAATGTCACCAGCTTGACCCTGGAGGGAGGTAAACAGCTGGCCCGGCGATGTTTGCAAGAGAAGACAACATCATATAATGGATGTAGGATCATATCATGGATGTAGGCAGCAATACTGTGAGGATGTATCTAGCTTACAACTTACCCAGACAAGGGCCCAGAGATTTACGAGTCGTCAGGAGCAGTAAGTACGTCTGCATAGTAGTAGTAGTAGTAGTAGTAGTAGTAGTAGAAAAGTAGTAGTGGTAGTAGTAGTGGTGGTGGTAGTGGTAGTAGTAGCAGAAGCAGTATTAGCAGCAGTATCAGTAGTAATAGTAGTAGTAGTAGTAGTGGAGGCGAGGCTGACTGACGCGCGTAAACTACGTGACTCTTGATTGGCTGGGGGTGACGTGGTAGGCGATGGTCCAGCTCTGAATGGCGTGCGTTAGTGGGCGATGTATGCGACGCAGGTTACGTACAGACGCCAGATGGGGTGGCACGTGTGTCAAGGAACGTGAGAAGACTCGAGTTAATGCTAAAGAAAGATGGCGGACCTCGATACACGTAAACAAAGATGGCGGACCCTGGTACATGTAAACAAAGATGGAGGACCCTGGTACACGTAAACAAAGATGGCGGACCCTGGTACATGTAAACAAAGATGGCGGACCCTGGTACATGTAAACAAAGATGGCGGACCCTGGTACATGTAAACAAAGATGGCGGACACTGGTACATGTAAACAAAGATGGAGCACCCTGGTACATGTAAACAAAGATAGAGGACCCTGGTACATGTAAACAAAGATGGAGGACCCTGGTACATGTAAACGCGCCCAAGTTATGACTCCAGCCCAGAGGAGGTGCTCTGTACCCGAAGTGTCACTACAGCCCAGAAAAAAAAGGGAAGAAAATACAGAGTTGACACAGGCTAACATCGAACATTCTCGACCACTTGTGGCTACACGGACAGGCAAATGAACCATCAGTACATGTAGGTGTTGGGAAGCAGGTTTAGCTGTAGGGAGGCAGGTATTAAGTGTAGGGAGACAAGCGAAGGTGTAGAAGGTAGACGTAGGTGTAGGGAGGCATGTGCAAGCGTAGGGAGGTAGAGTGAAGTGTAGGGAAGCGGGTGTAGCTATACAGAGGCAGATGTAGAAGTAAGGATACTAGTTGAAAAGTTGGAAGGCAGGTGTAGGTGGTGAGGCACGTGTAGGTGTAGTGAGGGAGCTTAAAACACACTCATACACATCACCCTCACAACCCAGTCTCCGACCTCCTCCACGCCACAGATGTGCATAGCCTAATGTATATATTTCTCTCTATATACAAAGACACCGTCCCACGAAGAACCAATAATTTTACGTTTCTATTCACACAATTTCTTTCTTTTCCTTACGTTAGCTGAGACGACACGGGCAGCTGAGGCCCTAATCAAGGTACCCATTGAATCGACCAACACCTAGGGGTGGATGAACAGCTGGGATGACTGTGGACCTACTGCCGTAACCAGGATAGCGAACCTATGCGCTCGACCCCAGCTGGACGGGGGCCCGTGAATGCGTCACGGTTTCCCTAAGAGATATATTTCCCTCCAAACTCTCGCACTGATATGATAACAAAGATAAGTTCAAGGTTACAGGTTTTACGAGGTATATCCTCTCTTTACCGACTTCAAACTAGTTTGCATCCTCGCTCTTCATCAGAGTAAACGAGTCACATTCATCAAAGATTAACTGCACTCATAATTAAACAGGCCAGAGACATTCAATAAAGGATGATAATCATTCTCACGATTAATATTACTCATCTTTCATAAGACAAAAAGACTTTCCAGAACATGTAAAACTGCCTTCATGATCAATATTACTCTAATTCCTTGAATAAGACAGAGAAACGATCAATATCGTGTAAAATTCCTCTCGAGATTAATATTTCTCCGTTTTCTTCAACGAGACGAAGAAAAAACGAAAAAAAAAAAGACTATCGACAGTGTGATAACAATTTTACTCCGTTTTCTTCGACGATCTCCAGTGCTTCCTTTTATCTCCTACCTTATTGACATACTCCCGCTCCTGCCGTGGAGACGCACCCACCCAACCCGTCGCATTCCCTCGTGTAAGTGGGGCAAGGTCTCTCTCTCTCTCTCTCTCTCTCTCTCTCTCTCTCTCTCTCTCTCTCTCTCTCTCTCTCCCTCCTTGAGTGGCATCGTACGATCCCTGAATCTGCCATGACTTGGTAAATGCCTTTAAAAGGTCGAATGGGTTCTCTATTTATATCTGGTCCTCGAGAGAGAGAGAGAGAGAGAGAGAGAGAGAGAGAGAGAGAGAGAGAGAGAGAGAGAGAGAGAGAGAGAGAGAGAGGCTTGCAGCAGCAGCTGCTATAAGAAAGGTTAAAAGTCCTTTATCTGCAGGTGTGTGTGTGCGTGTGTGTGTGTGTGTGTGTGTGTGTGTGTGTGTGTGTGTGTGTGTGTGTGTGTGTGTGTTAATGGGAGAAAGTTTTAAAGCTCGTGGTCCAGGTAGGGACCCCGAAGGTCTTCTCTCTCTCTCTCTCTCTCTCTCTCTCTCTCTCTCTCTCTGGCGGGGAGGAGGTCTCCTCTCAGTCCCTGGACTCCACCTGTCACCCTCCTGCCTTGATGTACTGCGCCCACCGTACACGCTCTATACTGGCCACCACCCGCCCCTGGCCATATACCCTTTATTCATATATATATATATATATATATATATATATATATATATATATATATATATATATATATATATATACTTAGTCGCTGTCTCCCGCGTTAGCGAGGTAGCACAAAGAAACAGAAGCTACGGTTCTCGGAGAAACAGCGAGGACCAAAGAACCTCCTGAGAACCATCTATGTTGATGTACCAACCCACACACGACAGTGACCCTCTGTGCTGACCTCCTCCTCCTCCTCCTCCTCCACCTGACCCCTCGCTGTGTGCCCTTCCACCCACCACAGACACCGAGTCGCTTCCTACAATGGTACTGCAAATGCCAGCAGGATGTAACTATTTCTACCTTGTGTAACCATCCAGTATGACACAGTATCCCGTAAATGAAGGAAACCGAATCTCATATGCCGTAAACTTTCTTCGTATCAACACCAGTTTAACTCCACTCGGCATATTGTTATACCCAGTGTACGTGTGGCTTGTCTTCCCACTTCAACATGCACGTTCTGCTACCGAGCTTCAATATCCTGTACTAAAAAACATACAACATACATATACTCTCCATATATGTATGTTGCTTTGAGTCATACCAATGCCATTACTGCGGTTCCTCCCTCCTTAACGGGACAAGGACCCTCTGGGGTCTCCAGACTCACTCGGGGCCCTTACCTGTCACACCCCCTCCTATGTTAATGTATTGTCCCCACTTTAACACTTTAGGCTTACACCCGACCCTACCCTCCTTAGCCAAGTTCCCCTTCACTCATACCATCACTGAAATGCTCCGTCTCCCTGTGTATCTCGACAGATAAAGGCCATCCCCCTTCCCCCTTTAGCAATACTTGGTTTACGCCTGCCATAAAGAGATCCCTTTCCACCCTCCCATTAATTCATAATGGTGTGTGAAAATAGTCGAGGATAATATTCAAGATGGCCGCCATGATGGGCACAACACTGGATTCTGGGATGATCAATATTCCAGACACACACACACTCCTTCACCCGGTGATCAATACTTCTGACAAGTTTAACATTCCCTTCACGTCACAGACGTTCCAGCTGCTGACAGGCACCCATGATCAACTCTGGCCACTGCGTAAACCGCCCCTCCCACCTTCTCCCCTCCAGGGTCACGACCCACGCTGGCTGGGGACACCTAGTCATGCTGACCACCTGTTCCCACCAGGGTCGCGACCCACGCTGGGGACACCTGGTCAAGCTGTCCACCAGGTCATAGGTCACGACCCATATTCCAGACACCTGGTCAAGCTGTCCACCAGGTCACAGGTGATGACCCACACTCCACACACCTGGTCAAGCTGTCCACCAGGTCACAGGTGACGACCTACACTCCACACACCTGGTCATGCTGTCCACCAGGTCACAGGTGACGACCCACACTCCACACACCTGGTCATGCTGTCCACCAGGTCACAGGTCACGACTCACACTCCACACACCTGGTCAAGCTGTCCACCAGGTCACAGGTCACGACCCCACACTCCACACACCTGGTCAAGCTGTCCACCAAGTCACAGGTCACGACCCCACACTGCAAAACGACATCCATTGGACGAAGAAGCTATCAGCCTGGTCTCTTACGGCGTCTTGCGTCGATTTTGGAGGGTCGTCGTCTCCACCTCGGTCGGGGTCGAGGCTGCAGGTAACAGGCTGTCTGAGTGCCCGAACCACACACACACACACACACACACACACACACACACACACACACAAAGACCCAAGCTATCATCGCTTTACACAGAGGCAATGATGGCTTTATTGTTCGCTTCCCAAGTTGTGAGGACGGGTGAGGGTCATCACACAGCATCACTCCCTAAGATATATATATATATATATATATATATATATATATATATATATATATATATATATATATATATATATATAACGACGTCTCTCACACAGTCTAGGACGGGCTTGATCTCCTCCTTACCCCCCTTACATCTCTTATCTACGAACTGATGATGTTCCTCCAGCGCCCCCAGAGATGTTCCTCCTCCTCCCCCCAGAAAACATTACGCCAGTCAGTCGCTCCTTGGAATAAACCTGAGTGATGTCTGTTCATGGTGTCCATTGTCTTCCGTAGCTGAGAGTATCATAATGGTTCTGGTACCGGTCGAGGATATGATGACCTTATTGCTTCTGTCTTTTGTTCTCAGTGATGGACAATGGCACACGGGCCGAACCTGTTCGTCAATCATGGCCAAACCTCGGGTGGATGGCAAGTAAGGAGTGAGAGAGAGGGGAAAGAATGGAAAGATGAATGCAGATCTGGCTCTTAAAAGGGTATACGAAGAAGGAAAGATGAATGAAAGAAGGAAAAGAACTCCAGAGCTTCGCTATCCGAAGAAAGACAGTGATGAAGGAGAACGAATGATAAGTTTGTCTTTTCATATGCCATACGAGAATAAAAAGAAATATAAAGAAATTCAGACTATAGCAGTACAGTGGGTGCTAATGATGCTGTTTTGTGATGATGTAAGAGAACGGGTTGACGAGGAAAGCAAGCAATATAAATTTCCACCTACCGCAAGCATTCTGAGCGGTATGTCTTCCTCCACACACACACACACACACACACACACACACACACACACACACACACACACCTTATGACCAAGAGGCTGCCAGTCCCCCTCTCAGGGACGCCTCCCATGGAACGTGATCAAGCTGGACACCAGACCCCCCCTCCTATACACACACACACACACACACACACACACACATCAGGACGTAATCCACTCTGTCTTGTCATCATACCGAAGGAAAGTTTAA
>NC_092231.1:10578196-10603196 GCF_036320965.1 Panulirus ornatus
TAATCTGAGGATTCTCAACCAGTAAACTTTTAAGGAAGTGAAACGATTTACAAAAAGAAAAAAATACTGATTCTTCAAAGATTCTCTCATTTACAAGTACGATTATCTATTGTGAACCATTAAATAATCTGATTTACGGATCTCCGTGGTGTAGCGGGTTAGCGTTCCGACCATGACGCATTCACGGGCCGCCACAAGAGTCGAGCGCTAAGTTGAGTTCGACTCTTGGCTGTGGCAGCAGGTCCACCACAGTCAACCCAACAGTTCATCTATTCCTAAGGGATGGTCGATAAAATGGGTACCTGGCTAAGGCTAGGGTATATATATTTATTCCTTGTGGCTACCACCAAAATTATGTATATATATATATATATATATATATATATATATATATATATATATATATATATATATATATATATTCCTATGAGTCCACGGGGAAAATGAAACACGAAACACGGAACTTTTCGTGTTTCATTTTCCCCGTGGACTCATAGGAATATCTTGATCACGCGCAAAATTGTGATCCTTTCCAAAATATATATATATATATATATATATATATATATATATATATATATATATATATATATATATATATATATACATATATATCGTTAATGAGTTGCCTGTGCCGTCTCAGCTGAAAAAAAAAATAGAAGACACTAAAACCACTTTTTTTCCCCTCCACAATTGCCAGTCACCTGCTGGGGAAGAGTGATATAATTTCCTCCACTCTGTCCGTCTGTGCGTCTCTCTCACAAGTTATATTACGTTACTCGCTGCCTAACTTTTATATCAAAAACAATAAAAACTCACAAAATTGTCAGTCCAAGCACACCACCTCCCACAAGTTGTCTGGAGAACCACCCCAAGTCTTCGTAACTCACTTAATTACACTCTGGGAGCCAGAGGTCTAACCCCCCCTCCCCCAACACAGACACTAAGACACAGACACACACACCCATCCCCAGACCATACCATTACGGACGTCCACGACTTTTTTAATAACAAATCCTACTCCGTAGAGTAAGTACAGAGTAAGTTTAGAGTAAGTCTATTGTTTAGAGTAAGTATACGAGATGCCAGAGAACGAAATAATCTCTGGTACTTTATTGCATCTCACACACACACACACACACACAATGGAGGGCTTTCGTATAACCGGTGAGTCGTGCTCAGATTCGTCCGGCGCTGCTCAAGGAATTAAACTTCGAATGGAGAAAGACAAGCGCGTTCTCCCCCCTTCAGCCAAGAATGCCAGCGCTGGTAACGGTGGCAGTCAGGAAGCGTACTCGTTGTAACTTGGGAACGCCAGTAAACTAACTTTGGCAACAGTGACGCCGCACCCGTCGTAACTGGGAAAGACGAGTAAGATTGAGTTGGGGTAGGGAGGAGGGAGTGCTGGCAATACTGGCAGACAGGCGCTATGCCAGTCATAACTGGGCGGGGAAATTTAAGTACATCCAGCGTTGGCAATACTGGCTAACAAGTGGCGCCTCCGTCCCAACTGTTGAGCATAGGGAAACCAACGTTGGCAACACTAGCCCGTCGAAACTAGGGAGCACGAGCAACTCCACCAAATGCTGGCAACACTGGCATGCGGAGCAACCGATGTAATGAGGGAACACGCCTTCCTCTCCTCCTCCTCCTCCTCCCTCTGCTACCGTATGGTCGGTCGCCCATAACACCACCACCTACCACGATAATCATCTTATGGGTGTCTTCCACCACCTGCATAAAATTTAACACAACGTTTACGGCGCAGTTCTTGCCATGTATTCCCTTTCAGAGGCGCCGCGCCATACACCCGCCGGGGGCTATGCTAACTACATAACGCCAACTTGCAATCTGAAATTCCAGCGATATGCTCGCCCGTATAGGTGGCCCTAACCTTCCAGCACGCGCATGTGGGACTGGGTGTAAAACTGACAATCGCGCTACTTCCCTGTACCAATACGCATTTCTCCCTCACATTCCCTCGTTAAATGTCGCGGGAATTCGCTGCGAAGCAGATGATGGCACGTCTACCTACACACACCGTGCCAGTGGCTTTCTACCCAAAGATAGGGTGTGATTTATGAACACGATCAACAGTTCTCTTCTCTCTCCCCGTCTTTGTTTCCACTATGCCTCTCTTTCTACATCTGCGTCGCGCTTTTCTCTTGATCCTGATAAATCAGAATATCAATCTATCTATCTATCTATCTATCTATCTATCTATCTATATATATATATATATATATATATATATATATATATATATATATATATATATATCCCTGGGGATAGGGGATTAAGAATACTTCTCACGTATTCCCTGCGTGTCGTAGAAGGCGACTAAAAGGGGAGGGAGCGGGGGGGCTGGAAATCCTCCCCTCTCGTTTTTTTTTTTTTGTTTTTTTTTTCCAAAAGAAGGAACAGAGGGGGCCAGGTTAGGATATTCCAAAAAAGGCCCAGTCCTCTGTTCTTAACGCTACCTCGCTAACGCGGGAAATGGCGAATAGTTTAAAAGAAAGATATATATATATATATATATATATATATATATATATATATATATATATATATATATATATATTGTGTTGGACAATCACATGTTTACCAAATGACATCCTAGCTACGTCTCTTAGTTGTATATCACTGACTTAAATTTCTCTCTAGTGTCTCCCCTGACGATGTGATTATTACACGGAATTGCACCTGGGAACTTGTGTTTACCAAATGGCGTCCTAGCTTCGTCTCTTCGATGTATATCAACTGACTGTTATATTTCTCTCTTGTGTCTCCCCTGATGATGTGATTATTACACGAAAGTGCACTTGGGAACTTTTCGTGTTTCATTTTCCCCGTGGACTCATAGGAATATATATATAATAATAATAATAATAATAATAATAATAATAATAATAATAATAATAACACTGATGCGTGTGATCCAGAAAGTGCTGATAGCTATGACGAAAAAATGGACAACGAGAAGTTCCAAGCGTTTTCGTGTAAAGTAACATCTTCTGGGGGTTAGCAGAGTAATGAGACAAAAATTCACTACATAGCCATCATAAATATAAGGACAGAGAAAGTACGACATTGCTGACCATGAGTCATCATGGACCCTCACTGAATCGGATCCTGAGCGATAAGTCGGCCCACTCCCAACCCAGGCGTTCATTCTCCTCTCGGGGGAGATCGATAAACGGGCACTTGGCTCAAACGAAAGTGTCTGTTGTATGCATACATACAAAGGAGCAAAGACATGACGCATATATACACAACAAAGTTAGGAGATGGAGGAACACTGAGGTTAAAAACATCTCTCCCTGTAACCAATACATTGCGATCACAGAGAACCCTCGACAGCCACCATGTGTTGCTCCCCCTACACGCAGATCAGACTTAATTCAGACACTTGAGTTTAAAGACATAAGTCTCATTTTACAACGACCTATATACCTTTGGCAACGCCTAGTCCAAATGTCCTAATATCCTTTCAGCCAATCACCGCCGCACTTACATACCGACAGCCTATTGGCACGGGTTTTAGAGCAGAATGTGCTTACGGCCAATAAACGCGGTGGATACATATCAACATGCTGCTACCTGCCAATCAACGAAATGCTTACATCTAAAAAGAAAAGTCTTGTTGCCATTCTCCTCCATCCACAGTGTTTTGTAACCACTGAGTTTATGCAGTACAGAGGAAAACAAAACTGGCGATCGTTAAATGCCTACGACGACTTTGGCTGTGAAGCCAGTTCTTAGTCTAACCTGATCTAGCGAGACGTGCTCGAAGCTGCTGTGGTTGATGAAGGCTCTTGTGAGTTAAAAGCCTGACGTCACAGGGGTATGAATGCTCAGAGCTGCCGCATTCATTCCCAGGTTTTACTGGAGTGTTCTGCAGTTGGACGCAGCGCCACCTGGGAAGCGTTGAACATTACGTATACCCAAGATTATCAAATCGGTGTCGGTGGTCTTCTACGTTAGTTAATGAAGTTATATGTACTTCGTGGCTCACACAACATGTTAACTGTCATGTTCCCAACTATAGGCGAGGTTATCTTACAGCAATCACGAACGACCATATTTTTTTTTCTATTAAAAGATACACAAGAATACTGCAAAACAAAATACATAACATAATTCAAAAAGGAAACAGGTAGGCTGAGTTGTTAGGTAAGAGAGAGAGCAAGTTGAAGATCAATAATAATAATACAAGACCCAAAGCTTCTGTGGTGATCAATTTCTGGTGAGCAGCCTAGCTTAACTCCACCCAACACGATCGACTTTATAAGACTTACAATTTCTGCCATTTACTGGCAAGTAAACAAATATTCAACAGTCGATATAAAGGCCTTAAACTTTCAGATGCTTACAATATACAACAGACACTACTACGAGTAATATGAAGATGCAATATGACTACGTTGTTCAGAGAACGAGACCCAAAGAATTATGGGAGTTACAGAAACACGACACTTTGGAAGGTGGGTCGCGAGGCTGAGTGAAAAATGTGTGTGAAAAGTACCACAAAAACGGCCCAGATTCCCTCTTCTTTGCCCCCCTCCTTGTCTGTTTACACAGGTAGGGATAACGGGGCTGCGATGATCAAAGACCCCCGGACATTGTGAGGGTCGTCGAGCAAATCCGGCTGAGGAACACCCCGAGTCTTAAAAGAGACATTCAGATCCACCGAAATGATCAACAGAAACCGTGGCCGCTTCGCATCTGGCTCAGTATCACAGACGCACAAAATACAATGACATCTAACGCAGTGCTCAGTTAACCACACACATCCTCTGGGTTCCATTATATAAAATACCACAAATATATCAAGCTTCACCGGGACATATGGAGTGACCTAAATAGTTTATTTCGAGGGGGGCTTATTCTCGCGAGGTGACAAAGATCAATTCCCTCAATAATGCTGGGGACAGCGGGGGGTGTGAGCTGGGTGCATCACTGCTTTCACCCTCCGGGATACATCGAAGTATCCGTTCATACTGCTGATACTCCCTCAGGAGACGGACGGAGTTCCGAAAGAATACACCCCCACGTTTCAATAATACCTAGCCTATGTGTTGCTACCCCTCTCGTTCTCATGAAGAGAAAAAAAGAGTAACTAAAGGACTTGACAAACTTATCACGTAATTGCACTACGTCACCCTGCGGGTTCACCGTTAATCTTACAACAGCGTTCCGACCCCCTTCCTCGCTCCCTCGCTCCCTCCCTCCCTCGCTCCCTCGCTCGTTCCGACCCCCTTCCCTCCCTCGCTCCCTCCCTCCCTCGCTCCCTCCCTCGCTCGTTCCGACCCCCTCCCTCGCTCCCTCCCTCGCACGTTCCTCCCCATCCTGGTTGGTCTACCAACACCAAAACTATCACCTTAAACACGTGTGAGTGTACCACAGATGGGACGGACGGTATGCGTCCGCTCGCGGACTTTATTCCCGCAGGAAGGTGTGTGTGTGTGTGTGTGTGGAGGGAGAGAGAGAGAGAGAGAGAGAGAGAGAGAGAGAGAGAGAGAGAGAGAGAGAGAGAGAGAGAGCAATTAAACCAAAATTAAGAGCAGGTGTAATAGAGTGGACGTGCTTTCAGCTCGAGCGCCCACCTCTCCTTCCTTTCTTCTTCCTCCTCCTCCTCCTCCAGTAATAAAACCCAAAAAGCGCTCCTCCACCAGAGGGCAAGACGCTGGCTGGCACAGACGGTGGAACGGGGCAGTAACGGCGAGTCAGCACCACCTACCACCTCCGACCTCCCTCGCCTCCCTTGCCTTTCCTCCCCACCCCGGCCGCTCGCTGCCCTGGTTCGCCGACTTAATTAATATAGACTAATGAGAAGAGCCGAGGCTTGGGGGAGGGGGGGGAGGGCGGCCATTCTGGTCGGCCATCATCTCCCGGGTGGGCCTGACCAACCCTGGTCTGATGAGGCAAACGATGAGTTATGAGGAGAAGGGTTTGAATATGAGGTTAAAGAGGTGGGTATGAGGCACGTACGAGTCATGAGGGAGTGGGGGACACGCGCGGGTGTTTATGATGATGTATGGGTCACTGAGGTAAGACCTGTGTCATGAGGCAAGAATGAACTATGAGGCAAGTGATGGGCCATTAAGGAGCATAGGGTAAATCATGAGATAAAGGTGGATATGCAGTAATAAGAACCGTGAGGCCAAAATGTTTTATGAGGAAAGAATAAACCGGAACAGACAAGGTACCATAGGAATAATACGAGCTACACGAACAGAAGATAACGCAGATGCGAAACAGTCGTGAAACATTTGAAGCAGATTTTACGAAACAATTTTGAAACAAATGAAACGATTTTATGAAACTGTCGTGAAACAACTGAAGCACCTTTACGAAACAACTGAAGCAACCTATGAAACAGCCGTGAAACAACTGAGAGAACTATAAGTGAACCACTTATCTGATTCACCTGTGCAAAAGAAACGTGAACGGGTAGAAACAGGAGCAAACCAACAGAGACACTTCACTACCTCATCACTTACCACGACCAACACCTCACCATCGCTGCTAGGATCAACCTTGGACGAAGGGAAACCACGTCTGCGTCAACCAACGAGTTGGTTTTACCTGCATCCGAGTGAAGAGGCGACCCTGACTGGGTGTCGACGCCAGATCCACAAGACAAACCATCACGCACCAAAACACCGCAGGATCCCTTACCTCTCACACCTGCCTGGAAAGAGGAGAAAAAGGAATCGTCAGAAAGACATCAGACATAAATATATAATAACATGAAATCTCGTAGCCAGCTACACGAGATAAACATATGGAGAGTTTCTGGGTGTTGGGTGGGTCTCAGTGCTCAACATGAGTGTAAGGAGGGATGAAATGGATACCATCTCGTCATCTAATACCGTGCCTTTGTCACAACGTTCTCAAAGCTCCCTACACGAACCAGAATGCCAAAACGTATTTGACACTGTCTCACACAGGAGGCTGCCGAGAAAAAAAAGAAGATAAAAATAACGTGATTTTCAAGTACGCGGATGTACAGAACTTCAGCGATTGACCCAAATTTATCTGACTAAAAGGGAACAAAGGACACACGTCAAAGGCGCCATCCTCAACTACTTTGGAGGAACGAACCAGTGGCGTCCCGACTGGGTTCGATCTTGGGGCCACTGTTATTCTAAGTGTAGTCATGAACTGAGTGGCCAGGAGATCTGGAGTCGTATCTAAATATGCTTGCTGATGATGCTGAAGTCAGGTGTGTAGTATGGTATGACCAGGAATGCAATAGAGATAAGGAAATGACAAGGTCCAGGGATGATGAAGTTCAGCTCAGGCCGAATGACAAGTGGAGAGAGACAGAGGTGTGATTCTTGATCATGCAGGAAACAAACTACGTGAATCTACATGTGGAAGGCATTAGGGTTGACATGGTACACCCCTACAACATCGTCAGACAATTGCATTACCGTGTAACTTTTGGGATTATTCAGAAAAAAATATGTATATTCATGGCATATACTATACCCATATTCAGGAATGCATTCCCAGCCTTCTTACCCCATTATATATATATATATATATATATATATATATATATATATATATATAGAGAGAGAGAGAGAGAGAGAGAGAGAGAGAGAGAGAGAGAGAGAGAGAGAGAGAGAGAGAGAGAGAGAATTTCCAAAACAGTTACCTGGTAAATAAAGTCAGAGAGATGATGCCTCATGAGTACAGAACTCCCTCTCCTCCTAATGTACAAATACGTTATCACACGCACAGTATGACTCTCAGCCCCAGGCAGAACCAAGAAGAAACGGCTGTTGAAATCAAACGTTACCTACGTATCACATAACGACACATTCAACCCAAGTGACACGCGAAATACGTCAAGGTACCGACCGGTCATTCGGGATCTTCAGTCGTCCTTTTGATACTCTACGTTGAGGACGAAAGGGATCTGGAACTCACACACGAGTTCTGGGTAAGAAGGAAGTTCACCCATAACGTTTCTTCTCTTGGTTTTCTCAAATGGGAGGCAATGGACTGGCCTTTCCTTATATCTAATGGGTTATATATCGTGGGAGAGGTTGTCTGTAGGGTGTTGGTGAAGTTGTGATGGAGAAGGGCTGTGGTGCTCGTGTTGGAGACGGTAGTGGCAGTGGCACCGATGGTGGTGGTGGTGATTTCGCGGGGATAATGATGGTGGAAGAAGGTGGGGATTATGATGGTCGTTTCGTTGATGGTGATGGAGACTATGATGATGGAGAACCAACTTCAAAAGAATGGCATTAAAGTGATCTGGTTGGAGTAACGCGTGACACCGCATCTTGTTATCTCTCTCTACATCAATCAAGCTTATCTATCTCTAGGTCAAACCAGCGATTTGTCACGTCCAGATCACCTTTCTCTGGGGTCACAGACTGAGCTGTCATCATAATAAACTTTACCTTTCTCTGGGGTCATACATTATGTCACAACCGGCTTATCTTTCTCTGGGGGTAAACAGTGATCTGTCACAACCATCTCCTCTTCCTCTGGGCTACGCGAGGACTTTCCACACCTGATGCGTCCCTCCCTCACGTGCTGAGCGGGTAGAAGGCATTACCACAGTACGTGCACATTCCCAGCTCTGGATTCCACCAGCTCTGGAGGACACCAGATCCCAACGTACTTTGATGTCTGGAGGAACACAATGTTCTTTGTTATTACTCTGGCATATCATTTCATGGGCCAGGAAAATTAAATAATAATAATAATAATAATAATAATAATAATAATAATAATATCATTATAATTATCATTATTATTATCATTATTATCATTATTTTTATTATGGGCGACTGGCTTGGATGTCGGCCGTTGTAACCGTCATACCCAAGAGCGACCAGAGCGGGGCTGATACGTGACGCAGCAGAAGAGGGCAGAGGGTGAAGCAGGAGGCACACAGCAGGAGGGCAGAGGGTGCAGCAGTCGTAGCCGCTGTTGCTGCTGCCGCTGCCGGAGACGACGTGATCTACGGCCTCTACCATCCCTGCTGTGATCACCGCCCTTACAGTCCTCCTCCGTCACTCGCCACGTAATATATTATACCACTGCTTTGCCGCCGCGACCCGGGCCACCACCTTCGTCTCCCAGGGACGCCACCACCTGATGCTGATGGCTTATACGTGCCTCGTCAGCACCTGGCACTGACGGCATATACGCGCCTCACACTCACCTGATACCGATGGCTTATACCTACCTCACCAACCGCCGGATAAACATCGCCATTTGGTGTAGGTAAGGAAAAGGTATCAAGTCCATCCCTGTAGTTTAGCTCTGATGAGAGAGAGAGTGTGTGTAAGATCTACAACCTACTGACACGGAGGGTGTGAGTAACTTGGTTCCTGACCATCACCTCAACACTCCTATGGAAGGAGGTGAGCGCTTCCCTGGGCGGCTGCTGCTGTGCACTCAAGCTACAAACACGTCGAGGGGAGTACTTCCCTGGGCGGCTGCTGCTGTGCACTCAAGCTACAAACACGTCCAGGGCAGTACTTCCCTGGGCGGCTGCTGCTGTGCACTCAAGCTACAAACACGTCGAGGGGAGTACTTCCCTGGGCGGCTGCTGCTGTGCACTCAAGCTACAAACACGTCGAGGGGAGTACTTCCCTGGGCGGCTGCTGCTGTGCACTCAAGCTACAAACACGTCCAGGGGAGTACTTCCCTGGGCGGCTGCTGCTGTGCACTCAAGCTACAAACACGTCCAGGGGAGTACTTCCCTGGGCGGCTGCTGCTCTGCACTCAAGCTACAAACGCGTCAAAACAAAAAGGTTCCATCCCAAATCCAAGAAAGTTCAAGCAATGTTCCTGGATCAGAAACTCTCATGCGAGACGTCCCAGAATGACCATATATTACGGTATGAGGGCCAGACATCATGATCGCCATTTATCACAGTTATCCCGTCCATACGCTGCTCTCTTTTTAATTCCCCTTTGACATTCACACTGAATCACGGTAAATCCCAACGGACTCCATCCATAACCTGACCGAGAACCTGAGGATTATCATGAATCAGATACGATTACCTACACCACATATGAACGGAGCTCATCATGATTATGTAAAGACAAAAAAGAAAAAAAGAAAATCAGCATGGTCACCTCCTCCCCAAAAAAAAAAAGAAGTAAATTTCACTCCCCCCCAGAAAAAATTAGCAGAGGCAACCCCCCACCCCCCTCAGAAAATCAGCAGTCACCCTAAAAAAAAAAGAGATCAGCTGAATCACCCCTCCAAAAAAAAATAATCAGCCAAGTCACCCCTAAAAAAATTATCAGTCATCCGTCAGCCCGAAGTCATATCCACCCCTCACCCCTGAAAAAACACTGACATAGTCACCCCCAGAAAAAGAAGTATAAGAAAAGAAAGGCGACAGGTCAAATTCACGACGCCATCCATGCTGGGTGAAGGTCTGTAGTGTGGACGGACGGGCGCCCTGCTCCTGCTGGGGTGCCGTCCCCGGAGGTTGGAGTGAGTGAGTGAGTGAGGGGGCGGGCGGCCAAGCGGGCGATGCGAATAGTTTCTCCCTCCAAGTTTTGAAACAAAGTCCGGCAGGCGGGCGGTGGGCGGGGGGAGAGAGGAGGAGGAGGAGGAGGAGGAGGAGGAGGAGGAGGAGGAGGAGGAGGAAGAGGAGGAGGAGGAGGAGGAGGAGGAGGAGGAGGGGGAAGAAGAGGAGGAGGAGCAAAGTTGGTCATGAGAAAGTTGGAGAGCCGCATGGCATCCATGAAGTGACCTGGCAGGTCAAGGCTGAAAGATCAAGGGAATAGTTACCATCTCGACCCAAGTTCACTAAGGAAATAGAGAGTGAGTTGCCCCCAGGGTCAAGCTCACCGTCACGGGGGTCAGTGAGATGGCCCCGGGGTCAATCTCACCGTCACGGGGGACAGGCTGCCTTGACGAAGCCTCAGTAAGGGTCAGGTTCTCGACCCAGGGGTAGAGACGAGTAAGGCGAGCCAGGTCCAGGGAGGGAGGGAGAGAGGGAGGGAGGGAGGGAGGAGGGCCTGTATCACAGTGAGTGACGGTGTGTGTGTGTGTGTGTGTGTGTGTGTGTGTGTGTGTGTGTGTGTGTGTGTGTGTGTGTGTGTCGTTCTTCCCTCCTCACCAGGAAGATGAGACGCCAGCTCGAAGGTCTAGTTCAAACCAGTTTATGGCGCAGTCAAGTTCAGGCCTCAAGTGATTCATGTATGTAGGGTGAGAGAGAGAGAGAGAGAGAGAGAGAGAGAGAGAGAGAGAGAGAGAGAGAGAGAGAGAGAGAGAGAGAGTTATATAAATGTTTTGCTGGTCATCAGGTTTCACACGTCCTTCATTCTCCTGGGGAAAAGAAATCACTGTCATATACAGTATTACAGACCTCCTGCCTTATTCTAACTTTAATTCAGTGCTATCTAAAAAGATAAGAAAAAAGATTATATATATATATATATATATATATATATATATATATATATATATATATATATATATATATATATACTGCCTGACAATTGAAGACATTGCCAGTACCTCTTGAAACAAACAAACACTTCTGTCCCAGGCAGTGGAACAGACACAGCTGTGTTCCCTCCCACACACACACACACACACACACACACACACACACACACACAACAAAAAAAAAACAACAATAAATGTTAACTTGTTACTTTGTTTTCGGGCGGCTTCTACCGCGTCTGTAGGAGGAGGGGGGGCTCGCTCGCTCGCCCACTCATAATCTAGGTTAAAAACCCGCGCAACTATGTGTGTGTGAGGCTCTCTGCCGCGCCATAGTATCTTGCCGGTCACACCCTAAACGCACTCTTAACGTGCTCATAAAACCCGCTAACACACTCTACCCAAAGGTTTTATACTCGCAGCATTTTTTTTTTTCTCTCTTCCCCTTCCCTCTTCCCAACCCCGCGCTTCGGGCACTGTCCCCCTGTGTTGTGTTCTCTTTACGAATTCCAGTCATGGCTGAAATTTGGTTTAAGCATCGTCGAACGTGAGACGAAGTGTGGGATGCGAGACGTTATACTATGAATATACGTGTTGTGTACGTGGACGATATTCGTACGAGTCTCCTATCACTTCAGCTGAGGTAAGTCATAGGGTGGGTAAGGGGAAGGGGCGGGCGGCGGCGGAGAAAGGTCCTGCGAACACTAGAGGAATATTGAGAGAGAGAGAGAGAGAGAGAGAGAGAGAGAGAGAGAGAGAGAGAGAGAGAGAGAGAGAGAGAGAGAGAGAGAACTATCTCGGAGGGTCAGAATGGGTATATCTGAAGGTTTAGTAGTCCCAATGGTGTTATAGATGCCAAGTATGGGCTACACACGAGAATGTACGGAGGAGGGTGGATGTGTTGGAAAAGAAGTATTTAAGGGCAAAATGTACTGTGAGGAGGGTTGATCGCGTAAGTCAAGATAGGGTATTAAGAGAGCGGTGTGGTAATAAGAAGAGTGTAGAGAGATGTGAAGAGGGTGAACTGAAATGGTCTGGCTATATGGATAGAAAGAGTGAGGAAAGGTTGAGAAAGAGGATATATGTGTCAGAAGTAGAGGAGACAAGGAGAAGGAGAAGACCGAATTTGAGATGGGAAGATGGAGCGAATACTATTTTGAGCGGTCGGCGTCTAAACATGCAGGAGGGTGAAAGGCGTGCACTGAACTGGAGCGATGTGGTATACAGGGGGCGAAGTGCTATCTGTGGACTGAACTAGGGAACATTAAGCAGCTGGGGTGCACCAACTAAAGGTCTATGAGGTCTGGTTGTCAAAAAGAATATATATATATATATATATATACACGAATAAAGTGCATATGAACGCGCACCTTCATAGAACATACAAACCTCCAACAGCCAGGATCGAACCTGGGACCCCTGTGCAAGAGTCAGGCATGCTAACCGCTAGGCTATGGGACTGTATACAGTCCCATAGCCTAGCGGTTGGAGGTTTGTATGTTCTATATATATATATATATATATATATATATATATATATATATATATATATATATATATATATATATATATATTCCTATGAGTCCATGGAAATATTTAACATGATAAGTTCCCAAGTGCACTTCCGTGTAATAATCACATCATCAGGGGAGATACAAAAAAGAAATATAGCAGTCAGTTGATATACAACGAAGAGACGCAGCTGTGAAGTGTGCAGCGGTATGGGGAGGTGTGTGCCGATAATTAAGACTGGAAAGACACGGAGAACCAGCAGAAATAATCAACGGTTTAACGGGAGGAAGCCGAGACACACAGAGGGAGAGATGTGAGGACCAAGCAGCCAGACAGCAGCGTTCGTAGGTACCAGGGACTTGAGGATGACGGCATCAAGACCGAAAGGAGCGAGGAAAGTCAATGTGAAGGAAATGTCGTATATCAGTCATAGAATCGCCCTGAATTCTTTCAGGAAGCAAAAGCGCAAGAATTCAAAGACTCGGAAGGTTACTGACGCAGTTGAAGGAACAACTGCTAATTTTCTGAGCGTCCACACGTGCCACAGCGGGTCTGGAACGTGTTGAAAGATGTTGCTGGAAGAAGAATCTGCACTAGGAGAGAGTAGGAGAGTTTATGCAGGACCGACCTGCATGGCGACTGCGAAGGGGTACTGGATTGCACACTCTTGTGCTAGGAATGACAGCGTCCTGCGCTGGTGACTGGTGATGATGACCAGGGAACAGACAGGCTTCTTTCACGAACTGGAAGGAACTTATGAGCCGTGGGAAGACGTGGTGCTCCAACTTCCAGACAGACTTTATTTCATTGGCTGGGAGGAACTGATGAGGCGTGGCACGACATGGATTCCAATAACCACTCACGATTAACCCCAAACAATTGGTCGAGATCGTAAGCAACATCTTGGATGAAATAGAACCGGATTGGCAGATTTCGTAATTCTGGACGACAACAGTGAACCACAAGACCCACAGCAACCAGCATGTTAAAGCGAGATTCACTTTCACCACACCACTCCAGCACCCACTCATGAAGCGTTCCTGACCCAGGCTGACGGAATCCCATCTTACGAAGAAAATGTAAAAACAAGGACTTTGATACTGTCTTTCACAAAAGGACTAATGAGGAAGAACAAAATCCAGGCTGGGAACAGAGATACTGCTTGAATGGAGTGAAAGCTGTGGCATCGTCTCTACATTCTTCGTCGTCACAAGACACCAGGGCTCCCCATATCCGAAGTCAAGACTTTCAGTTTACCCAAACACACTTATGCCTCCTACACTTGGTCTTTCCCCTTGGCCAGAGCTAGAAAAGGTGCAGAAATGGGCATGAGAACGCATTCTCGATCCATAGTACACCCATAGGACCTCAACGCGCACTGATCTTTCCACAATCTCCTCATCAACCATCACATGGATTTCTTAACACTCAAAAGATGACGCTGTTGCACCAACCTCATCTACGACCTGAGATCTTTCGCTCCAGAGCTGCAGTTCGACACGACAACTGAGTCTGATCCAAACGAGTTCGTGGAGAATCACAAGAAAGGTCTATGCGTCCCACTGCGAATAGGATAAATAGTTAGTATAATATATATCTCTTAACCTGCTTAGACAAAGGCTTTAACTCCCTCCTCGCCTTTGATGGTCACGTTTATTGTGTTAATATATCAATAAACCTTGAACTTATTATTATATTTATGATCATCATCACTATCGTGACTTTCATCTGTAAAGCATGAAGACAAATGGTTATTCCGTGCTTTCAAGCATGAAAAAAAGATATCTAGAAATTTAGAAATGTTTATAATGCATCATGTGTTTCGGCTTCCTTTAACATCATCATCATTATTTCTTTTAATAATATTATTACTATTATCATCATCATCTGGGGCAACATAACGGGAGGGTTACGCCTTCTTGAGGTCTGGGTTGGGTGGCAAGTGGGTATCCCCTCTGGGTTCGGTGCTGAGGCCACTGGGGTGGCAAGTGGGTATTCCCTCTGGGTTCGGTGCTGAGGCCACTGGGGTGGCAAGTGGGTATTCCCTCTGGGTTCGGTGCTGAGGCCACTGGGGTCGCAAGTGGGTATCCCCTCGGGGTTCGGTGCTGAGGCCACTGGGGTCGCCAGTGGGTATCCCCTCTGGGTTCGGTGCTGAGGCCACTGGGGTCGCAAGTGGGTATCCCCTCTGGGTTCGGTGCTGAGGCCACTGGGGTCGCAAGTGGGTATTCCCTCTGGGTTCGGTGCTGAGGCCACTGCCATTTCTATGTAAATTCCTCGACAGAGTCAAATAGGTGCGTGAGTATCTCTCTCTCTCTGGCAGTCACGCCACACATACATAGTGAAATGTAAAAACCAAAAGAGAACAAAGTACATGAAATGATCTACCTAAAATTCACAAAGGCGGACAGACAAATGGCTATGGAATCCCAGCCCCAACTCATAAAGAAGTTAGGGTGATGAAAGAAGAAAAGTATGAGAACAGGCCATACTAATGTCCCTGTCATACTAGAGTGAGGGTCAACAACGGGACTCTGGGGATCCCTTGGATATAAACATAAATCTTGAAGATACTCAGAGAAGAAACTACGGAAGGAACGCGACGGTCACTATATAGGTATGGCCAACTGGCTGCATGTGATAGGATCTTCACGATTTTCCCTTCAGCCTAAACTAAAACAGTATGTCACTTTATCATCATCGTCACATGAAGTCACAAAGAAAACTACGAAAGAACGGTCCAATGGAGCCGGTGGAGTGCGAAACTATGATGAAAAACAACAACAGAGTGATATAAGTGATGAGGGGGAGAAAAAAAAGGGGCAGTCATCTGTTTGCACCACACTGGAGGAAAAGGAGTGGAAGGGGAGACATGACGCCATCTTCATATCCCTCGGCGGCTACATTGATGCTAAAATATTAGGTCTCTTCTCTGAAATCCAGAGGAATTATGAAAGAAGATAAACCGGGGCAAGAGAAGTGTTGGAAGTTTATGGGAAAATTGGCACTGGCAAGAAATTTTGAGTGCTTTTTCTATACCGACTTTCTTAAAAGATAGGCGCGATGTCCATTCTTTTTTTTTTCCCCCTCCCCTCCATCTCTTGATGTGGATACCTCTACCAGCAACAACTGAACGATGCCTTAGTTTACATTCCTCCTCAGACCACAACGGTAGCCGTGGTGTAAACAAAGAATGGAGGCCACAGAAGAGGACTGAGTTGGGAAATGTAAAAGTCCGTCTGATCGAAAAGAGACCAGGGCCCCCCCCAAGAGCCTAAAGCTGCCTCTCCATATGCACATATTGGTACATCACACACACACACACACACACACACACACACACACACACAGATTAGCTAATGCAAGACAAACTCAAACACACAATGTTTTTTTTTTTTTTAAATCGTCCTTCAGCTCAGCTCACTGTATCATAACTTGAGACTCAAAAGTCCTCATAAACTCTCCCTCTCTCTCTCTCAAAAAAAAAAATATATCTCATAAATCATTTGTAAGTTACACATCAACATCACAGTCAAAAAGATTACGATCAAACTACTTTCTCCTGTGGGGTTGTTTGGGTGGGAGGGACCTAATTAATACCCTCTGGCTTTAGAAAAAAAAAAAAAAAGGTACGTAGGAGAGAGTTGAGGACTTCCGTTTGCCTGCAGTGAAGAAGAGGAGGAGGAGGAAGGGAGGGAGGGAAAGAAGAGAAAGAATGGCTTTGGCAAATGATATTAGGGTACCGGAGCTCCCCCACCGCACACACACTCACTGGAGGCTTCAGGGGATTATAATAATTAATACAGACCTCCGATGCCTACAGTAGGCTCTGTTACTGAAGACATCAGGGATATTCAACATGGGCTATGCTAGCCCTGGTGTGGGGGAAGGCATGGCACGCTAGGTTAATGAACGCGATCCTACGTATGCTTTGATAGGCATTGTTACTGAGGACTTCAGTTTGTGATGAGTTATTCAACAGCACACACACACACACACACACACCTGTACTATGTTAACTCTTGGTTCTGAAGGCTTCAGGGCTAGGCTAATTCTGATACCTACAGTGCCTCTTAGGCTGTGTTAAATAACCTGAACTTGGACCGTCCTAGGCTGTTACTGAAGACTTTAGTGCTCTGTTACTCGAGAAAAAGTCTATACATGCTAGCTCTGGTTCTGAAGATGTCACTGCTCTGCTAAAATACGTGCTATGTTAAAGAACACAAATCTACTAAATGTATGTCCCGGTTCTGAAGGCTTTAACGCTATGTTGAGTATAAAAAAAACTACATTATGCTAGCTCTGGTTCTGAAGGATTCAGCGCTATGTTAATTGCTCAAAACCTACATTCGACTATATCTCACACTGAAGACGTCAGCGCTATGTTGTTAATCAACAGCAACCGACACTATGCTAAGTCTGGTACACAAGACATCGGTGCTATGTTAAACCCATACTATACTAATGCTGGTTCTTAAGACCTTACTGCTATGTTAGGCGTTAACACACTGCTAATGATCCTCCCTTAAGCCACACTACACTAACTGTAGCCCAAATGAAATTATAACTCTTAAACTAGTTTTATCATAATGAGCGAATGTTGGTGTATGATGCGTTTAGGGATTAATGACCAAACCTAAGATGGGAGGGAAGGGATGAAACTTGACGATGAATATTGGGAATTGTACGTAATCGAATGGATGTCTATATGGTCGGGAATGTCACGGAAGACACCAATGAATATATATATATATATATATATATATATATATATATATATATATATATATATATATATATATATATATTATATTCCTACGAGTCCACGGGAAAATGAAACACAAGTTCCCAGGTGCACTTTCGTGTAATAATCACATCATCAGGGGAGAAACACAAGAAAGAAATATAAGTCAGTTGATATACAACGAAGAGATGTAGCTGGGACACCATTTGCTTCATTATCCTTATTCATAACTACCTGATGGACGACTCTGCTCCGGGCGATGACTCTGTCGCCAGTTACCATTACTGACCACAGCTCTCCAGCTTAAGTCGCCCTCCACACCTTCCAGGCTTGACACGTCGACAACCACGTCACCATCAGGGCAAGCTCAGACTCTTGGCCCCAGGCACCTCAGCCTGGCTTCTAACTATGCCCCATTCGCTATTGTCTCACTAGCCCGCACTATGTCCATCCACCCCCCTCCTCACCATTCCCTATTGTCTCACTAGCCCGCACTATGTCCATCCACCCCCCTCCTCACCATTCCCTATTGTCTCACTAGGGTCCCCCCCCAACCAGTGCTCCCTCCTTCAGACTACTAAGCGTCAACTCTGGACGACAAACTACGACGTAGGATTCAACCCGTCCGCTCCGTCAACGAAATGGATGGAACACGTCGGCGCCTTCCATAAACCTTTGAGCTATCAGTCTCTACATTCCTCGTCGAGTCCAAGACACTTTACAAGACTCCCTTCGCCTGAACCTGAGGTTATCTTCATGCCTCTCATTCCAACAATGCCTTCTTACCTCCCACCCCCTCTCACTGCCTGGCCGCCTTCCTCCTCCTCCTCCTCCTCATCCGGCACGCTGTATGGACCACTGCAGAAGATGCAGGGTTGGTTGGTACATGGAAGACCACCTCTTACACCACGCGGACGTCCCCGTCTCCTCTCCAGCCCAGTGCCTGGACTTCATCCCGACAGCTTTGGATGAAAGGCCTGCGACTACCTCGCCACCGTGATCTCCTGAGATCCCCCATCCCCAAGCTGCAGGTCGCCACCGTACACCAGCTCGTACATCTTCACAAGTTATCTTCAGTAATAAACAGACTGTATATTAAGTCTCACATTTGTATTTGTTTAATGACTATGTATTTAACATCCCATTTTTAAAGCCCCCTGTCTATTACAACTATCATACCTACAACAGTAATAATGGTAATAATAATGATAATAATAATAATAACAATAATAATAATAATAATAATAATAATAATAATAATAATAATAATAATAATAGGTATTATCATCATAAGCTTCTTCTGGAGGCCTTGAACCTAACTCCCTCGGAGGCCGAACGGAGTGTGTAAGATACGGTACCGGATGTTTTATGTCCGGTGCCGGTCGCTGTAAGTATGAAACATGCACGTGACTTCAGAGGAGCACAAAATCACCAATAATAATAATAATACTAATACTATAATAATAATAATAATAATAATGATAACAATAATAATAATAAATAAATAAATATCACACACATAAACAGTACGGGGCGCGAGTGAGCAGGTGTGGCAGAGGTGTTTAAGTCATACATATGACCCGCATAGAGCAATACTGCGGGTGTGTGTGTGTGTGTGTGTGTGTGTGTTGATGGTACTGGGAAGGGACGGTCGATGGAGGAACTGGGCAGGATGTGGGGTGGAGGGCCGAGGAATACCTGGTACTGGCACATCTCCCCTTCATCTCGAAGCACACACACACACACACACTCCCCGCCACCGAGGCGTGGAGCGGAGTGTCGGACCTGTGGAGCACCAGGGAGCCACACAGTTCCTTAAGGGGAGCTCCTCGTCCACCCACCAACACCCAGGATACGGCTGTCTCAGGGTGATGTTCGCCGCCACGAAGGGCATGAATGAGCGGTGGAGTGCGGCTGTCAGGGGGTCGCGGGGGCTGGGGCACTGAAGACCCACTCCCCAGCGTCCCCTAGCCCACAGTTGTCTCAGTCTACGCCCAGGTCTTTTCCCTCCCCTACGCACATGGCTCTTATAAGCCTCCCTTGTCACTCCCTCGTCCCCTATCCACAGGCCCGTACCGCGCCTGAGGAGCTAAGTCATGCTCTGAATTATGTCTTCCCGCCCACACTATTGCCACACATACACAAAGCCGTCCCAACACTCACACTTCCCTCACACAGCCACACCGTCCTCACACACACCACAATTTCCCTCCATACAGCCACAACGTCCCCACACACACACCACAAGTTCCCTCCATACAGACACAAAGTCCCCAAACACCACAATTTCCCCCTCACACAGCCACGCCGTGACCACACCTTCGCTACACACAATCTTCCGATGTCTTGATGGTGGATGGAGGGAACAACCCCGCGGGTCCGGCCGCTGTGGTCGTGGCCCACTTGACGACTTCAACACGACGCTTACGACCACCGGGCGGGCATGATGGCCTCACGTGTGACACGACCCTCAAGGGGGGGGTGACGGTAAAAGGCCAGGCCATCGTGCCCAAAGGTCGTACCGTCGGGCTCAAGAGCAGTACCGACGTGCTCAAGGGTCGTACCGTCGTGCTCAAGGGTCGTACCGTCGTGCTCAAGGGTCGTACCGTCGTGCTCAGGGGTAATACCACTGTTCTTGAGGGTCGTACCGTCGGGCTCCAGAGTAGTACCGTCGTGCGTCGTGCTCAAGGAGTTGTACACCTTCGTGCTCAAGCGTCGTACCGTCGTGCTCAGGAGCCGTACCGCCGTGCGAGTTCACTGCGCACTAGTACCCATCCCGTGAGCAATGGCGCGCACCCAGAGGATACAGAGTGCACCAAAAGGCTCATCAGGGGGTGCTGGCCTCAGTGCCTTAAGTACAAGTTACAGTGTGATGAAAGATAAAAAAAAAAAAGGTGTGAACAAGGACTGGGTAGCAGTGAAAGGCATCATTCAGCAGTTTACATGTTAAGCAAACAGTTAACAAAGACTGAACAACCATGGCTGGATTACGTACCAAGATATATAACAATCCGGGAATCACTCACAACAGACAAAGTTACGATCGTTTCTACGTCATCCGAGGCAGAACACAGTCACGGATGTGGACACGTTGTTATAACGCCGGGGAAGAATCGTCTCTGAACTTATTTACTTTACGACGGTCCAGCACATAACACTGCAAGGTGAGGGAGGGAGGGAGGGTGAGAGGAGCAGGTCGGATGGCAAGGTCTACATTTACTCCGTTCGTCATCAACAGGAGAGGGACAAACCTCCCATGAGTATCTGTAGCCCAGGGTGAGTCGGGCAGCAACACCACCACTACCACCATCATCAACAAGGTGTCTATTGATCTCCTCTTGGTTGCACCATACATATGTCTGGTTTTTCTTGCAAGATGTCTAGCGATCTCCTCTTGGTTGCACCATACATACGTCTGGTTCTTCTTGCAAGGTGTGTAGCGATCTCCTCTTGGTTGCACCATACATACGTCTGGTTCTTCTTGTATGATGCTACTACGATGGTAGACGCATCTGATACCGCTTTCGTCTCCTAAGTCGAAAATATTCAGATCATGTTCTTTCTGAATGATTTACGGCTACACCGTCAGGTACAATCCCCGGAGGTAACGAACCTCACCCTTCCAGACAAGGCTGTGCGTGGTTCATCAGCCTCACCAGGCATTCTGGAGCCCAACATGGGAGGGAAATCCAGAGAAACTGGGACTCCTAAGCGTCCTTCTGACAGAAGCTATATCACACTCGTGCTGAAGCGAGTTCACTGCACATAGTGGGGGGAGAGGGGTCGCTAACAATCGGACTATCAATCCTGGAGTGGTTAACCAAACCGAACGGCCATTAGGTTTCAGGAAACAGTCCAGTGTGGAGTGTGGATGCCCGATTACCAACCCTAAGTCCCAGGTCTTTGAAGAAGCCGTCAGTACGTGTTTCAGCACCGGCGCCACCAGACGCACCAGTGGTAGGTTGTAGCGACCCATCTGTATACGCAATTTGTGGGAGATTATGTTCTGTGATGGCGATGTCGAGCGTGATGACGGGCGTCATTTGTCAACTCGGGCTGTGATCTGAGCAAGGAGCTCTGAGGGGAAGGTGGGAACGGTGAGGTCAAAGTGCTCATGGGGCAGGAGAGTGGGACTGTTCGCTCGTGAGCATCACACATTCTATGCTCAGCTGCAAGCTGTTGTAACCCACCTGGGTGGATGTCTCCAACTTGTGGCGAAGGTCTGGAGGGCCTCTTGTACGTGGACTGGGGTGTGTCTGCCTGACGGAGCATCATCAGAATCCCAAATACTCATCTCAGTTGCTCTGTTTATCATACTAAGACGACCAACCTCTCCTTGCCACGTGTTTAGAAGTTTGGTTGTTTTAGGGAAGCCAAGAATATTCCTCACTGCTTCATTTTGTATTTTCTCGGACCTTCCACGTCTTCTATCTAGGCGTTCGAGCAAGCAGAGGCGCAGCATCATGGAGCGGACGTCAGCAATGTGCAGCATTGTATGTATTCTAACATTTGCCCCACACTGCTAGCTGGGGTCAGGGTTCTAAGGTCGTACACAAGGGTTCTAACGTCGTGCACAAGGGTTCTCACGTCGTTCAGCCAGTACCTTAGTCAATGATGTCCCTCCATTATCCACTGGTCGATCCCTGAGGAGGGAATTACGTCGTTGGCACTTACGACCACACGGTTCTCTTTACCACAGCGGAGGAAGGAAGAGGAGACGCCACATGAGCCATAAAGCTACATGGTTCAGTGAGGATTCCTTGAAGTCAACCTGCTGGGTCTCGAAGCCTGAGGCTAGCGAGTGACTGAACGGGTCAGTCAGTCTTTGGCCAAGCGGAGGAGGGGTGGATCAGTCAGTCAGACGAGGCGCGACCTAGGCAACAGATCAACGTGGTGGTGGTGGTGGTGGTGGTGGAATCACCTCTCCACCGCCCTGGGGCGCAGCAGCTCGCGACATCCAGTAAGGCGAGGCAGGAGGGACCCGGCGGAATGTGGTGTCGCTTCTCCTCTACATTCCTGTACCTGAGCTTAATGTTAAGTGAGCCAGGGTGGTCCAGGTCTGCAGCTATATGGGCAGAGGAGGACCCTTGATAATAATAATAATAATAATAATAATAATTTTTTTTTTTTTTTTTTTTTTTTTTATACTTTGTCGCTGTCTCCCGCGTTTGCGAGGTAGCGCAAGGAAACAGACGAAAGAAATGGCCCAACCCCCCCCCCCATACACATACGTCCACACACGCAAATATACATACCTACACAGCTTTCCATGGTTTACCCCAGACGCTTCACATGTCTTGATTCAATCCACTGACAGCACGTCAACCCCGGTATACCACATTGCTCCCTGGGGATAGGGGTGAAAGAATACTTCCCACGTATTCCTCGCGTGTCGTAGAAAGCGACTAGAGGGGACGGGAGCGGGGGGCCAGAAATCCTCCCCTCCTTGTATTAACTTTCTAAAATGGGAAACATAATAATAATAATAATAATAATAATAATAATAATAATGCACATATGCCATTCCATTATCAACACTTCGTAATTCATCATAGAATCCTCAGACCTTCAGGAGAATGTGGTATAATAACCTACACGTCAATGTGATACGTTATAATATCCTGGAGGCGGCTGTCATCCATATTACATACACAAGAAAGAGCAGGAGGGCCGAGGTTAAGCCTTGTGGTTAAGCCGCACTGGAAGGGTTCCAGCCTCGAAGTGAACGCTTATCTGGAACGATTTCTCTCAGTTCGCTGTGCTTAGTTGAGGTCCAGAGAGAAAGATCTACCAAGATCAGGTGATCTTTACTTATTACAGTGAGATGAGTGATCCCAGCGTGTGATCTTTGGCTCAGTGAGGTAAGTAATCCCAGAGTGTGATCTTTGGCTCAGTGAGATAAGTGACCCCCAACGTGTGATCTTTAGCTCGGTGAGATAAGTGATCCCAGCATGTGATCTCTGGCTCAGTGAGATAAGTAATCCCAGCGTGTGATCTTTCGCTCAGTGAGATAAGTGACCCCCAACGTGTGATCTCTGGCTCAGTGAGATAAGTAATCCCAGAGTGTGATCTCTGGCTCAGTGAGATAAGTAATCCCAGAGGGTGATCTTTGGCTCAGTGAGATAAGTTATCCCCAGCGTGTGATCTTTGGCTCAGTGAGATAAGTGATCCCAGCGTGTGATCTTTGGCTCAGTGAGATCTTTGATTAAAACCAAATCAGGTGTTGCACCATCACTTGCTTGATGAGTTAGAGAGTTTTTCGCATCTGTCAAGGACATGAACTGTTACACGTTAACCTCCACCTGTATACCTCGACGCTTCGCCTTGCACGTCTTCGTCCAAGCCTTCGTCTGTCTCACACGGCGACAGGAGAGAGAGACCCCCGGGGGTATGCTAATTGATCCGTCCATAGGTGAACTGGTCCCCATACTGGACTTTCGCCATGACCCATTAGCGCCCCGCCGGACACAATGGCCATAGTGGCCGCCATAGTCGTGGAGATGAAAGAAAAAAAAATGTATATAAATGTAGACCCGACGAATTCTTCCACGTCCTCAATCTCACCTTGAGCGACGCCCTGTGCTAAAATCTCTCCCATAACCCTTCTCTCCCACAAGACATGAGGGGGGAGAGCTGCCCCGGCAACTCACAGTCTGAGAAATAATACCTAGTCTTGAGGTGGCTGCTCTTGGACGCTCCCTCCCTCTGCCTCCCCCTAAGCTCGGCTGCAGTACAACAGCAGTGACAACACCGGACACTGCCCGCCCGAGGGGGGGGGACCAATGCGACTTGAAGATGCAGGCGCCCGACACATGGACGAGTGTGTAGCCCCTCACCTCGCCTTACTCCTCCTCCTCCTCCAAGCTGACAGTTTACCCCGTCAGGTGACACTCACACCACTGTCTCACACGGTGAGTGTCATATACTCACACTGAACACAGTGTGAAGAGTATGTTACCTTTATATCACACTCATCTTTCTCTGTGCCTTGACCTTATCCTGCCCGCGTCTCGCTCTCCTTCCTAAGGGGTATTTCTGCTACGCATTTTCTATACTACTTTGTTTTTTCCCAGTGTGGAAAGATACACCCACATTCCAACACGGCTTTGGAAGCGCTGACGACAGATCATGTGTAGGGGTTAATATATACAGCGAGGAAAGCCTCCTCAATCCCTCTGAGGCCTCCTTAGAAATACTCCTGAAATACGAGGGCCTTAACCCCAACAGCAAGACACAAGACGAATTTCTAAAGCCGGATCCTTTTTTCCTAAAGGAACGTCACGATCCCTGCTGCTGCTGCTACG
>NC_092231.1:10608196-10630696 GCF_036320965.1 Panulirus ornatus
GTGGTGATGACGATGGTGGAGACAGTGTTGGTGACGATGGTGGTGACAGTGGTGATGACGATGGTGGAGACAGTGTTGGTGACGATGGTGGTGACAGTGGTGATGACGATGGTGGAGACAGTGTTGGTGACGATGGTGGGGAAAGTGTTGGTGACGATGGTGGGGACAGTGTTGGTGACGATGGTGGAGACAGTGTTGGTGACGATGGTGGTGACAGTGGTGATGACGATGGTGGAGACAGTGTTGGTGACGATGGTGGGGAAAGTGTTGGTGACGATGGTGGGGACAGTGTTGGTGACGATGGTGGAGACAGTGTTGGTGACGATGGTGGGGACAGTGGTGGTGACGATGGTGGGGACAGTGTTGGTGACGATGGTGGGGACAGTGTTGGTGACGATGGTGGTGGCAGTGGTGGTGACGATGGTGGAGACAGTGTTGGTGACGATGGTGGAGACAGTGTTGGTGACGATGGTGGAGACAGTGTTGGTGACGATGGTGGAGACAGTGTTGGTGACGATGGTGGAGACAGTGTTGGTGACGATAGTGGAGACAGCGTTGGTGACGATGGTGGAGACAGTGTTGGTGACGATGGTGGAGACAGTGTTGGTGACGATAGTGGAGACAGTGTTGGTGACGATGGTGGAGACAGTGTTGGTGACGATGGTGGAGACAGCGTAGGTGACGATGGTGGAGACAGCGTCGGTGACGATGGTGGAGACAGTGTTGGTGACGATAGTGGAGACAGCGTCGGTGACGATGGTGGAGACAGCGTCGGTGACGATGGTGGAGACAGCGTCGGTGACGATGGTGGAGACAGTGTTGGTGACGATGGTGGAGACAGCGTCGGTGACGATGGTGGAGACAGCGTTGGTGACGATGGTGGGGACAGTGCTGGTGATGACAAGCGAGTGATGTTGTTGCATCTCCTCAAAGAACTCGCGCATTATAGACCCTGTTATCTCGCCGAGTTACTTTTAAGACTCCAGTCCGAAACGTAAATGAAATACCTCAGGAGAGAGAGAGAGAGAGAGAGAGAGAGGATGAATGGGTTTGGTTTCTGCCGCTGTCACCCATAATCATCTACTAGGGCTGCCGAGCCGACCCTGTGTGCCGAGTGGCAACGCGCCATACACGATTACCGTTGAGGCCACAAAGGCGTCTTCACCACCAGCCTCCCGCGAACACATGATCGTTCCAACATCACTTGCTACAAAATTACTTCGCTGGATTTACCTCACAGTCTCTGCATACAGGAGATGACTCCTTTACGTGAGATGAAGAGTGTTGAACCATTTCTTGTGTGTGGGGGGAGGGGGGTTTCTTTTAATCTAACTCTATAAAAAAGGTGAAGATCGTAAGTGATTAGTTTCTTTACGTGGGTAAGTAGGGTGTTAAAACAGACCTCGATGTTCTTACGTAGTAAGACATGTACGTCCGGCAGTGTCGTAATGCGAATTCCACATCTCTGCCCCGCACGCCAAAGTTCTCAGCAGCCATCCAGCAACCTTCACTTTCTTAACTACAGTCGTATTCCTTACACTTGTACGATCTCTAAAAGTCTTCGAAGATCTCCTAATCGTCCATTTCTTATAGCACTATGGCTCCTCTCTCTCTCTCTCTCTCTCTCTCTCTCTCTCTCTCTCTCTCTCTCTCTCTCTCTGATCATCATTACGACTGTCGCAAGGGAGCAACCACCTGTAGTATCCTATCCCATGTCGTTACTCCATATGGTCAGACCCTATGGGGAATCCTCTGTCGTAATCTTAATGGGATCCAAACTCAACCCAACGAGTCTCAGTGCCGACTCTTCCGCCCACGAGAGGAGAGAAAGACAAAAGACGGACAGATATTCCCTAGCAACACCGTTAAGTCTTTCTTCAAGAAAGGCATAAATGATTTAACCAAATAACTGGATATATAAAGGAGAACAATGAGAATACTTTCTGTTGTGTGTTTTCCCCGATCTCTTCATCTCGGCCGGCCAGCCTCTCCTCCCCTCACTCCTCCAGGGCTGTCGGAACAAAGGAAGCCAGTAGGACACCCCCCCACACACACACACCATCCTTGTCATCATGCCAGGAGCCATCAGCAACCCTTCCTGACATTCCTCCGCCCACCAACACTCCTCCCAACACCGCGTCTCCCCACCAAACACGTCTCCCAACACCGAGTCTCCCTACCAAACACTGTCTCCCAACACCGCGACTCCCCACCAACACCGCGCCTTCCATACCACGCCTCCTACATCTTCTACCGTCAACATCCTCATCTTCTGAGCACCCCTTCCTCACCTCACCATATCCACTCCTCAAGCATTTTGCAACGAAACATCTGCATACATCAGCGGCTACTTTACTGTGGCGCTCATCCTGTGAGCGGTAAAGCTAAAAAATGAGATTAAAAAAAAAAAAGTTTTTTTTGTCAAACACCAGCGGCCAGACAATTACATTAAATATGAAAAGAATGGTTCATTACAATGGCTTACAGTCCTTCCATGCAATGGACTCAAGTCGTCTACTAAATGCGCATTATAGACAGCCTCAAAATTTCAGATATTTCATCCATCACACAATCAGGCGTCGTGCCACCTCCTGCAGGTTTTGTCCAAATCCGTCTATAGCAAAAGGCTCGACGTGTTCACAGACGACGAGCGTCTTCGTCTGTGTCCCCTACCTTTGGCCACCAACTTACAAATCATACGATGAAAATCTTCATTGAAACTAAGCCGCCAGTACGTACCTACAACCTCGCCTTAAGTCCAGCAGCGACAACATCTCGTGGTCAACTGTTCTCGTTACTTCCATTGTGCTGGATGATGGGGGTCTACCAGTACCCACTTGAACTCTGGTGCTTGCTCCAAGCACATCTGTTCGTTCTACCTTAACTCACAGTATTTCAAACGTTCGTTTGACGACCCAACGTTGCGTTCAAAAGCTTCTTTAACTAGTGCAAGCATGGCGAAAGCATCCACTTTATTAATGCTCCCGGAGACCTGTGTGTGAGAGCAGGAATCCACAACAGTTTGACTTGAATGTCTTTACCACTGATGCCCACACATATCTGTATCTGGCCTCGGAGACAAGCACGCTACATCCTGGTCTTACAACGTAATTAGGACATGTAGTAAGGACGGACTATCATGGATAATTAAAACTGTCCGTGGCTCTGGTTTCTGCAGGCAAGCTCTTCAAGAGCGATGAGTATGGCCAACAAGTCACTTCAAATGGCAGAGGCTCAATTATCAACACATTTCCCCTCAAAACATCGTAGAATCATTTATTTTCTTCCTTGGAAGCAGCAGCAATTGGTACAGGCTGTCTCAAGGAAGGACGACTGCTCTAAACTCTTTCAACTCCACTCGTATTTATTACTGTCACTCGTACTGTCCCTGAAGTCTTGAAAGATCTCGTAATCTTCCTATTTCCCAGAGCACCTTGACCTTCCTCTCTGATCATCCCTATGACTATCGCATGGCAACATCCATCAGTAATATCCTAACCCACGTCATTCATACATATGGTCAGCCTCTCTGAGTTGCTCTGTTGTAGCCACTGATACCACGAAAGCTACTTGTATGATGTGGCACTGAAGTTTGATCTCCAAGCTCCTCTCTCTTTTCAAGCCCTCCTCTCTCTCTCTCTCTCTCTCTCTCTCTCTCTCTCTCTCTCTCTCTCTCTCTCTCTCTCTCTCTCTCTCTGTTCCCTCGTATTTCCCTTCCTCTCCAGTCAGTCTGCCTCCGTAGCTGTGGACGGATCAGCCCTCCTCCCTCACTCCGTTCCCTCGCATTTCCCTTCCTCTCTGGTCAGTCTGTCTCCCTAAACTGTTGATGGATCAACCTCATCCTCTGTCCTTACCAACAGCGGTGTCCCTCAGGGCTGTGTCCCGTCCCCTTTATATATCATAGATCACCTCACTTCAGTGAGTAACCAAATGCCTAACGACCTCCACTACAGTGCTCCACTTCTTTCATAACCTTCCCATCTACTGCTGCTCGAGTCTACGTCTCTCGTCTCGACATAAGTGCCTCCACAAACTCAGATGTAGACAGGATTTCCCAACTGGAAGACACAACCCGGTCAACTTCAACGCCCCTACGGCCCATTTCTCTCTCTCTCTCTCTCTCTCTCTCTCTCTCTCTCTCTCTCTCTCTCTCTCTCTCTCTCTCTCTCTCTCTCTCAAGCTCCTCGCTCAACGCAAGAGACATGCCTGGCATCAACGTAACATTTTATCTATCTTGGACACCCCACATTACACGAATAGCTACGTCGGCCCCAAAGAAAACGGGAGTCCTCTTCAGATGCCGGAAATTCCTCTCTTCCAAACAGTTGCCCTCAGCATCCACAAGGATTGATGTGTCTTTGAATTGGAGTAGAACCTACCCACGGATATGTACTCTTCACCAATAACATCACTTAAATGCTATGTGTATATATGTGAACAAGACAATAAATGGCTAAAAAAAAAAAGAAAAAGGTGCTCCTACGTCTAAGGAGGTTCTGGTCTTATATACTTACAGAAAGTTTCGAGTTCAAGGTCTCCAAATCTGACCCCTAGAGCTTGACCCACTCGCCCTACGACGCAATACTGGTTCTTCTTTCCCCCCCTCTCATGTAGATCTTACTGTGGTGTCTGCTCTTACGAACTGGCTGCTTATGTGACCCCGTTATCAGACGGGCCACGTAATACCTGGCACACCAACAGCGTCATATGATTACTATGTGGCCGTTGGCAATGCTAAGGGGTAGGCCGATTTGATATATGTTTCTTCCCCTTCACAAAGATAAACTTTGGAACTCTCTTCTCTTCTCATGGGTAACTCACAGCTTCGACTGATTCATTCTGGAAAAAAAACAGGTTTTCTAATTCTTCCAAAAGTGGGGTCTGACGATGACCCTCTGTGACCTCTGTTTTAAACTGGGGTCTGAAGAAGACCCTCTGTGACCTCTGGAAGTAATCCTTTTGCGCTACCGCTCACAGGATGAGCATGGGGTGCACAATAAATTCGCCGGGGACAACAGATTTCATTTATTTTCTTCTTCCGTATCCTTGATTCTCCATCTCTTCAGCCCTTCTCACGTCTCAAATTAAGGCCGTGACGAGGAGACTTCTGTCCGGGACCGGAGCATTAAACCACATAAAACAAAAGACCATCAGAACACTGTGGCCATGAACCAGTCTCGCAGCCATTCGACCAATGTCACCCTGGCCGAGGAAGGCCAGAGACCATCTGGCCTAATTTCGCGGCCAATTAAGAGATCAGCCTATTAGAACGACCTCGTGGCTCAGTGTGACTCACGGCACGCCAAGAAATCTTGCAGCCGATCAGAAGGGGAGGCCATCAGAACAATCTTACGACCCATCGCAAAACTCGTTTAAAACCCCTCTCCCCTCACCTCCCTCCCTCCCTTCCTCGTTCCCCTCACACACACACACACACACACACACACACACACACCAGCCAGGTAATGTGCCGCAGCCAACAGCCATATGGACCATGATTTTTTCCCCCCCAGAAGATAATATCATTTTTTCATGTTAACTCTGTTAGCTGAGACGACACGGGTAACTGAAAGCTATAATCAAGGCCATCTCAAGAACGCTATATATATATATTTGTAAATATTCGCCATTTCCCACGTCAGCGAGGTAGCGTTAAGAACAGAGGACTGAGCCATAGAGAGAAAATCCTTACTTGGCCCCCTTCTCTGTCACCTCTTTTGAAAAAGTAAAAACTGGAGGGGAGGATCTCCAGCCCCCGCTCCCTCCCTTTTTAGTCGCCCTCTACGACACGCAGGGAATGCGTGGGAAATATTCTTTCTCCCCTATCCCCAAGGATAATATACATATATCCTGGCCTAAGCCAGGTACCCATCTATCGACCAGCTCATATGGTAGGATGAACAGCTTAGGTTAACTGTGGACCGGCTTCCACAACCAAGAGTCGAACCTAAGCGGACCCTGGGAGGCCCCCGTGAATGCGCCATGGTCAGCAACACTAACAGCTACACCACGGAGATGGCGTTTGTACAGGTAATGCGAGATAAAGGAAATGGTGGTATGGGCTAAGAAGATGGAACTCAAGACATGTCTTGGATATCTCTTGACGCGTCCCTCACCACATCTACAAATGATCTCTCTCCTCACCACATCTACAAATGATCTCTCTCCTCACCACATCTACAAATGATCTCTCTCCTCACCACAATTACAAATGATCTCTCTCCTCACCACACCTACAAATGATCTCTCTCCTCACCACAACTACAAATGATCTCTCTCCTCACCACACCTACAAATGATCTCTCTCCTCACCACACCTACAAATGATCTCTCTCCTCACCACATCTACAAATGATCTCTCTCCTCACCACACCTACAAATGATCTCTCTCCTCACCACACCTACAAATGATCTCTCTCCTCACCACACCAACAAATAATCTCTCTCCTCACCACACCTACAAATGATCTCTCTCCTCACCACACCAACAAATGATCTCTCTCCTCACCACAACTACAAATGATCTCTCTCCTCACCACATCTACAAATGATCTCTCTCCTCACCACAACTACAAATGATCTCTCTCCTCACCACACCTACAAATGATCTCTCTCCTCACCACAACTACAAATGATCTCTCTCCTCACCACAATTACAAATGATCTCTCTCCTCACCACACCTACAAATGATCTCTCTCCTCACCACATCTACAAATGATCTCTCTCCTCACCACACCTACAAATGATCTCTCTCCTCACCACACCTACAAATGATCTCTCTCCTCACCACACCAACAAATAATCTCTCTCCTCACCACACCAACAAATGATCTCTCTCCTCACCACACCTACAAATGATCTCTCTCCTCACCACACCAACAAATGATCTCTCTCCTCACCACAACTACAAATGATCTCTCTCCTCACCACAACTACAAATGATCTCTCTCCTCACCACATCTACAAATGATCTCTCTCCTCACCACACCTACAAATGATCTCTCTCCTCACCACACCTACAAATGATCTCTCTCCTCACCACATCTACAAATGATCTCTCTCCTCACCACACCTACAAATGATCTCTCTCCTCACCACACCTACAAAATAATCTCTCTCCTCACCACACCTACAAAATAATCTCTCTCCTCACCACATCTACAAATGATCTCTCTCCTCACCACAACTACAAATGATCTCTCTCCTCACCACATCTACAAATGATCTCTCTCCTCACCACATCTACAAATGATCTCTCTCCTCACCACACCTACAAAATAATCTCTCTCCTCACCACACCTACAAAATAATCTCTCTCCTCACCACATCTACAAATGATCTCTCTCCTCACCACACCTACAAATGATCTCTCTCTTCATCACACCTACAAATGATCTCTCTCCTCACCACACCTACAAATGATCTCTCTCCTCACCACATCTACAAATGATCTCTCTCCTCACCACACCTACAAATGATCTCTCTCCTCACCACACCTACAAATGATCTCTCTCCTCACCACACCTACAAATGATCTCTCTCCTCACCACACCTACAAATGATCTCTCTCCTCACCACACCTACAAATGATCTCTCTCCTCACCACACCTACAAATGATCTCTCTCTTCATCACACCTACAAATGATCTCTCTCCTCACCACACCTACAAATGATCTCTCTCCTCACCACATCTACAAATGATCTCTCTCCTCACCACACCTACAAATGATCTCTCTCCTCACCACATCTACAAATGATCTCTCTCCTCACCACACCTACAAATGATCTTTCACGCCATGCAACACCTGAGTTCTATATCTACCGTTGGATGTTGGAGGATTCTAATTAAGAAACAGGTTTCGGAAGCCTTGTGACACGGCCAAATTAGGCCTACCGTTACCTACGCGCTATTATGCTTACAAACGGAATCCTAATCAGTAACTAATTATCACCTAATTAGTTGTCTTACGATTTCGTTCTCTTGTAGGTGGTTCTGGTATGAAGGGGGGAAAAAACCCTCTCTGAATTCACGATTTAAATGACAATATAAACGGAAACTAAAGAAAATAATGAAGTAAAGAAAAAACGTCTTAGTGAAATTGGAAACACTTTTCTTTTTTTTTTTTTTGAGAGAGAGAGAGAGAGGTTGTAGCTGATAGGGACGTCATGAGGAGGTAAAGAGTTCTAAAGCTTAGCGGAGTAAGGAAAGAAAGAGACATCACACCGACCCATCCTTGAGTTGCTAAAGGCCACACGGTAATCCTGCAACGCAAGCCTTCTGCCGAGTATCATGTGGCCCAGCTAATGGCGAGGGGCTCAACAGACAGCCAGTTCTCGGGGGCAGAAACCAAAGTGATATCGACAGAAAAGGGAGAAAGAACCAACACTGTGGTGAAGGGCAAGTGGATCCAAGTCTTCAGGTCACAATGCGTGAGGTAAAAATAAGTCTCGCTACATTGAACTCTCAACTCTGCTAAATGAATATGTACACCCAACAAAAAAATTATCTTTACGGCTGGGTCCAATGGATTTCAGAATGAACACTGCTACTCCTGATGTCTCGGAAGGGTTAGCAGGCGTAAATGCGAGACACATATCTTAATAATTATGGCAGCTGCTAAGTATAGCGATTACTCTCGAAGTGAAAATATAAAGATGCATTATAACTGCTTGAAAACAGCGTAACCTACACCGTATACTTGTCTTTTGCGCAATGATTTATATACATATATATATATATATATATATATATATATATATATTGGAGCGATGTGGTATACAGGGGTTGACGTGCTGTCAGTGGATTGAATCAAGGCATGTGAAGCGTCTGGGGTAAACCATGGAAAGCTGTGTAGGTATGTATATTTGCGTGTGTGGACGTGTGTATGTACGTGTGTATGGGGGTTGGGCCATTTCTTTCGTCTGTTTCCTCGCGCTACCTCGCAAACGCGGGAGACAGCGACAAAGTATATAAAAAAAAAAAAAAAAAAAAAAAAATATATATATATATATATATATATATATATATATATATATATATATATATATAAAGCAAGGCCATCGATGTGAGGTAAGATGCTATAGCATTTGTCAAAATCCTTCGTTCGCTGTGTCATAGCGTATAAAAAATGTAAGGATATTATTTTCCTTTTTTTGGAGGGGTGCACAATTAGAAGTTTCCCCAGACGTCAGAGCAGTACTCTGTACAAAGACGACTCAATCCTTTGTATAATGAACGCATCCGTTAAGAAGAGAAGAAGAATCTGTAGCATTTGGACACGATTTCTAAAGTCTCTTATGAGGAAGACTTTGGTATCTGTGTGATGTGAGGTTCACAAGATGGATCAGATGTGTGCGCGGGGACACTTTATGTTTACTTGTGTTGAGTGGTGGAATTACAAGAACCATCAAAGAAGATGAGAGAGAGGGGAAGTCGTGAGGGGAGATGGGGTGGGGGGGAGAGAGAGAGAGAGAGAGAGAGAGAGAGAGAGAGAGAGAGAGAGAGAGGAGGGTTGGAGACGATAATAAGAAGAAATTGTGTGTTTTTGAGGCAATTAAACTCAACTGCGTTGTGCCAGCCCCACTGGGAGAGGCCGTCCAAATCTGTGTTTACTGAGGGGCGTTGTGACGCAACGAGACGCAGATGGAGCTGTAAATGGAGGAGATCTGAAGGAACTGGGGGAGTTCAGCTGGGCTGCCAGCGTCGGGTCGTCAACGCATCACTACATTCGCTTATCAGCAGACGGGGAAGAAAAAAATATCGTCCATAAAACAGCAGAAGAGTGTAGGAGACAGGACACTACCCTGAGGGTGATGTTAAGAGGGGGAGGGAGGTTGATCAGCCACGTCGTCGGAACTTCAGAAGCTCATATTCCCCCACCCTGAAATAATGAGAAAGCACCAAAGCCACCTGGTCCATACGGTTCGCTTACGTCCAGAGAGAGAGAGAGAGAGAGAGAGAGAGAGAGAGAGAGAGAGAGAGAGAGAGAGAGAGAGAGAGAGAAGGGGGGAGGGGAGAGGGGGGGGAAGTGCTTTTAGAACTGCAAGAAGAGAGATTATGGGGACGGGCGCAGGATTAGTAAGATGTATGAGAGGGGAGTGTTTGGGATATCTTATAATCATCCAAGATGGAGACAGAAGGGGGAAAAATAGAACCGAAAAACAATTCTACTTTTTCTTGAGGCAAGACGTCTCGAGTGTCGGTACCACGGAGAGCGAAGGAAAGGCAGTACAACAGAAATATTTGCTACTCTTTTGGATGAAGACCTGAAAGAACTAGCAATCGAAAAAGGACGAGAAATTGTCAAAGGTGAATGGAAGGCAAAGGAACGAGAGTTTATCTACGTCCGATATTGTCAGGTCCCTTGCCTGAATGGAAGAAAAGACTGGGGAATGAAGAAGGGATGTATGCCTCCATCCCCACAACGGTAGTCCCTGCTCCACGCCCAGCAGAGACAGAAGCATCAACCGAGGAGGGGCAGTGGTGACCTTCCCATGGAAAGTCAATAAAGAATTTTTTCTCAGGTCAGTCCAGTCAGCTAACAGACGTACCAACACTGACATCTATAAGGGTCGAGAGGAGGAGGAGGAGAAGGAGGAGATGTAGATTGTAAGAAGCCGTCCACAAAACTGTGGTCAGATGAACCAATCGGGAGTAAGAAGCCGACTACCAAACTGTGGTCAGATGAACCAATCGTGAGTGAGACTGTGTACCTCAAGTATGGACTGGAGGCGAAAAACAGATCTTAGGTTGTTGTCACAATTCATCTTTGTGATAAAACCTTACGACTATGTGCTGTGCTTTGAGTATAGAGCCCTCAAGCACCTATGTGAAACCCCGTTAAGCCTGTCGCATCTACTGCTGGCGTCTGCTGTAGGAGAGAGGGGGCACATAACACGGGAGGGTTGTCGTGAGGGTGTCGGAGATATGGGAAAGGGGTTGGTTCGTAATCTGCTCCGGATCATTAGGAATGGGGAAAAATGTGGCGGCTTCTCCTCTCCCACCATCAGCAACCATCTGTATGGGAGGATTTTCAACCATTCCTGATGGTCTACGCCGAAATACTCTAGAGAAGGAGCCCTTTCAGCTTAAGGGTGAGAGAGGGGTGGGATGTCAAAAGCCTCACAGCTGAGATGAAATCATGGGGCAATACAAGACACCTTTCAGAGTCTGGACTTCAAACTGCTGCTTTAGAATAAATGAAAAGCGAAACCTCCATCTATCTTCAACATATACCTACTATATCTCCTGTAAACCATTCTGTCGCTATAACAAAGGGTTTTTTAAGACTGTATGACATCCTGTATCACAAGGTCAACATCAAATGAGTCAAGGAATACGGGTTAGGTGTACACCGTACTGTTGTTAATGAGCGGTGGTGCAACATGAGGAGGTGGGGTGGGTGAGAAGACTAGCCCAGACGTCTGTTTCTTTCCATCCATGGCTTGAGTGTTGCACTTTTTTTTTTTTTTCTAATCTTCTTACGTTGTCTCAGAACCTCCCCCCTACGATCTGTCTTCTTTTAAGAGACAGTTCTAACATTACTTCAAAAAGTGGAGGGAACTTTTCTTTTTTTTCTTCAGTTTTGGTTAACCAGATCAATCTTGATATGAGCATCAGTGCCCGTGAGCAATGCCTTAAATATCAATCAAAATTACGTAACGAAATATATATATATATATATATATATATATATATATATATATATATATATATATATATATATATATATATATATATATCGGGACACAGTGGAAGAAGGCCTCGATTCGAATAACATCAAGCAGTAAACAAGCTGCAGGAATCTGTGTAGGAGAATAACTTGGTTGTTAACATCGTCCCTGCTGTCGCCAGAGACCCGCCTCAGCAGAAGAGCGAGGGAAACAACAGCTGGCTAATATCAGACCAGAGTTCACATACGTTCAGTAAAGCTGCTCATGTCCTACGTGAGGCCAAAAGTAGTACGTGCTTCTCGAAAGGTTGGTCAGCGCACCTACAGAGGCACAGAGAGCTGGTAGAGAAGGTCCAAAGCAGGGCAACAAAGAGATAGTAAAGAATGTCCAAAAGAGGGCAACAAAGAGCTGGTGGAGAAGGTCCAAAGGAGGGCAATAAAGAGCTAGCAGAGAAAGTCCAAAAGAGGGCAACAGAGAGCTAGCAGAGAAGTGCCAAAGGAGAGCAACACAGAGCTAGTAGAGAAGGTCCAAAGGAAGGCAACAAAGATACTACCAGAACTAAGGAAGCCGATTTACAGGCTTTGAATTCGCTCATATGGAAGAAAAACGACTGAGGGGTAACCTGATCCAAAAAAAAAATTTCAAAAGGATCAATGACTTAAGAAATAAACAGTTCTTCGAGACATACAAGGACTGAAGAACCAAAACAAAACACACACACACACACACACACACACACACACACACACACACACACACAAGTACCTGAACGACTAACACTGAAATCCATAACAAATGAATAAATCAATTAAACAACTTGGAAAGTACCCAAGAAAGTAACACCCTAATAAAACAGCAATCCACTAAAAAAAGAGTAGCTCACAATTACCTCAAAGGCATATATATATATATATATATATATATATATATATATATATATATATATATATATATATATATATATATATATACATATATGCTAAACCGTCAAAAGGATGAAAAAAAAAAAAGCCAAACCGTCAAGAGAAAAAAAAAGCCAAACCGTCAAAAGGATAAAAAAAAAAAAACGCCAAACCGTCAAAAGGATAAAAAAAAAAAAAAAACGCCAAACCGTCAAAAAGTAAAAAAGAAAAAAAAACGCAAAACCTTCAAAAGGAAAAAAAAAAAAAACGCCAAACCGTCAAAAGGAAAAACCACAAACCGTCAAAAGGAATAAAGAAAAAAAACCGCTAAACCGTCAAAAGGGGGAAAAAAACCTCCAAACCGTCAAAAGGGGAAAAAAAGAAATAACGCCAAACCAAATGACGGGTGAAAACATCACAGCCCACTTCAGCTCCGCCTGATACCAGCGCCCTCCGTTGGCCATATTTACCTCCCCTCTGTAGTACTACTGCGAGCGTCCGTCCGTCCGTTCGTCCACACAGGAAAAGATTTCCCTCACCACTTTTCACTAACAATCACTGACAGAAAACTGTGGCATGTTCAAAAACATTTACACATGGTATGTTTAAGGTAGGCAATATCATATATATATATATATATATATATATATATATATATATATATATATATATATATATATAGATAGATAGATAGATAGATAGATAGATAGATAGATAGATAGATATATATAAACTCGCTTTTGCTACAGATCCTGTACATTTTGGCCGAGTCGAAAGTCGACAACGCTGTGGGTGTGTGTGTGTGTGTGTGTGTGTGTGTGTGTGTGTGTGTGTGTGTGTGTGTGTTTAAAACAAAACCAACAGAAAACGGAGACTAGTTAGAAAATCAGATAACGCGTCGAGAGGTTCCGCATCTGTTGCTAATAATATTACCCGCCGGACCTAACCGTTTCTCGGCTTCTGGATACGTCTAACGAAGTCAGCTGACCCAGCCTCTCTAGCCTCCCTCCCTCCCACCCCACACGTCCAGCTGCACCGTCAGCTGGTCACTGGCTGCTGGAGGAGGCCACGCACGGTCCTCTGGCGCCGCCACACACACACACACACACGATCTCTACGGGGTACTGGGCGAGGGCGGAGGAAGAGGTGGTGGTGCTGGTGCTGCTGCTGTGTCTGTGGTTCTAAAATTCCCATCGGCCTCAAATCTTAATCAAAACTCTCTCTCTCTCTCTCTCTCTCTCTCTCTCTCTCTCTCTCTCTCTCTCTCTCTCTCTCTCTCTCTCTGAAACCTTTTTCCCCTCTCTCTCCTCCTCCACACCTCCCATCATCACTCCCCCCTTCACCCTATCATCTCCCCCCCCCCCCCAACGCTCCTTCGACCTCCTGCCACATTTCCCTTGACAATGTATTACCCCCCTCTCCCCCCCACCCGACGTGTTCTTCCCTCGAGCTCTCCTCGTCTAAGCCATTCCCCACCAACCACGACCTACCCCTCTCCATCCACCTCTTTACTCCACACTCCCACGCCTCTACGACTAACCCCCCTCACCCCCCCCCCCGCCCCACGCCTTATGGTACACACCCCACCACTACCCCTCCCATCAGCGCTATTTATATATATATATATATATATATATATATATATATATATATATATATATATATATATATATATATATATATGTAAAAAAGATAAACGGGAGAACCGTTCTCAGCCGCCTACTATACGTGTTTACAATTGGCGGGTGAGAGAGAGAGATAGAGATAGAGAGAGAGAGAGAGAGAGAGAGAGAGAGAGAGAGAGAGAGAGGGAGAGGCAGGAAAACAGTGACACGATTGATCTCCTTCATTAACTCCGTAATGACACACGACACCGTTGTTTCCCCTTGGGGAAGTGGGGGGTGGGAGGAGAGAGTGTGGAGAGAGAGAGAGAGAGAGAGAGAGAGAGAGAGAGAGAGAGAGAGAGAGAGAGAGAGAGAGAGAGAGAGAGAGAGAGAGAGAGAGAGAGAACAGTTACAACACCCCCTCCCCCCGCAGCCCGGTGCCGGGGGTAGTGTGTGTGTGTGTGTGTGTGTGTTTGTGGGGGGGTGAGGAGCCAACCACTGCACACCTCGGACGATGTGAGGGACAGCCATGTGCGAGCTTATCAAGGCTTCTCATGTTGACTGGCAACTCCCGCGGCTTAACTTTCATTCGTGATGGCTCTGCGGGGTCATGGTATTAGCATAATTATTTCATATATATATATATATATATATATATATATATATATATATATATATATATATATATACTTTTTTTTATACTATTCGCCATTTCCCGCATTAGCGAGGTAGCGTTAAGAACAGAGGACTGGGCCTTTGAGGGAATATCCTCACCTGGCCCCCTTCTCTGTTCCTTCTTTTGGAAAATTAAAAACAAATGAAAGGGGAGGATTTCCAGCGCCCCGCTCCCTCCCCTTTTAGTCGCCTTCTACGACACGCAGGGAATACGTGGGAAGTATTCTTTCTCCCCTATCCCTAGGGATATATATATATATATATATATATATATATATATATATATATATATATATATATATATATATATATATGATGAGGGTCATACGGTCTCGATACGGCGTGGACGCTCCCGTTATACAAAAGCGCTGCTGCCACGACGCGGATAGGGACAGTGTGATTGATCGTACTCTCGCCGCCACGCCACCTCTCTCTCTCTCTCTCTCTCTCTCTCTCTGATCAAGAGGACCGTGGGAGAGGAGAGTTTGAGTTAGCTGGTTAAGTGGCCTTGAAGATGCCCGTTAAGAGGTGGACCATCGCCCCCACACCGTAACTACCCCCACCTTCCCTCCGGAGGGAAAGACCCCTCCCTTATCACTTCCCTCCTCCTCCGTGGGGGAGGGTCTACACCACACCTCCCCTTCCCCCCCAGTAAAGTAACTTCCGCCACAAGGACTCCTATCCATGACTCATCCCGAGTGACCTCACCAAATGACCTCTCCCCAAAATGACCCACTAACACCGCCCTCACCAGGCCAGAAGGTCATTACCCCAATGCAGGGAGGCAAACCCACCACCTCGATCTCATCCAGCAGCACCCCCAACCCCCGCTCTCTCTCTCTCTCTCTCTCTCTCTCTCTCTCTCTCTCTCTCTCTCTCTCTCTCTCTCTCCATCTCCGCGTGAGAGCTTCCCCCCATCTTATTCTTCCTAACTGGGTCATAAGGAGGGGGAGAGGAGAATGGGAGACTGGACAAGGAAGGTGAAAGGGTAGGAACAAAGGTGATATTTCTAAGAGTGTGTTAAGGTAAACATCTTAACACACTTGTTGAGGTGTGTGGGTAGTCTATTGGATATGTATCTCTGGTGCCTTAGTTTGTGTGTGTGTGTGTGTGTGTGTGTGTGTGTGTGTGTGTGTGTGTGTGTGCGTGTGCGTGTGATGACCTATCTGTCCTGTACTGTACGAGGGCTCCAATCTCTTAAAACTTTCTCTTCTGTCTTACTACTTTCAAACTTTTCTATGCCGTCCACATTCAGCATAACTCACCTTGTTCCATTCATCCACCACTCGTATACTGTATAGAAGTTCTTCTTTCCATCTGCTCTTATAAGTTTCTTCCTAAACTTCATGTTATGTCCTCTAGCTTTTCTAATCCCCACTCCTCTGTTTACTATTTGCGTCATCAAGATAGTCTAGAGACATAAAGGTTGTGATTAGGTCATCTCGAAAACCTTTCTCTCTTCCATGATGGGCAAATTCAAAGCCTCTAGCCATACCCTATAACTTAACTCTCTTAAATCCAATACCAACTTTGTTGGCCTCCTCTAGACCTTCTCCATTCGTTCTTTGTCTTTCTTCAAGTGCATACTCTAGTTTTGGCCTAATATAGGATATGAATATCATCTTGCTTGGGTTATTTCCTTACCCATATATTTTTGGACGCTGTTCTAATAACTGTCAGTAGGTAGTTCGCTTCCTTTACTATTCTGGCGACGAGTTAGAGAGGAGGTTTAACTCGCAAGGTCCATCTCACAACCAGATTCCTACAGCTTATTTAGTGTCAGATCATATCCATACTAAGGCCTTCTTTCACTGTGTCCCACCTTCATGACGTTACTGTAACTGGGGTTCGATGGCATCACCCGCAAACAAGCTCAAGTTTCTGATAAAGTCGCTACTGAAATGGATCAAGAAGAGCAACGGTTCCAAGGACAGACCAGACCCCCTGCGGCACGCCACAGATGACCTCAACCCATCCTTGAGAAGACTCGTCTGGAAGGTGTCCTTAATTCCCTTCCAGTCAGATGATCTTCAATCCATCGAAGTACTCTCGCCTTCTCTCGTTTCCTGGAGATCCAGCTTATCTACCAGCCTCCTATGTAGCACAGTGTCAAACGTCTCGGGCAGGCAGGATACAGACGATCCACCCGGCTCTCTCTCTCTCTCTCTCTCTCTCTCTCTCTCTCTCTCTCTCTCTCTCTCTCTCTCTCTCTCTCTCTCTCGTCTAAAGCAGAGCTCACTTTCTCTAATTGAGGTTCGTTAGACATGACCTCCTATTCCTGAGACCATTTATGTCTCTCACTTCTCCTCTGCAGGAAGTCATCCACTTGCTTCCTGATTATCATCTTTTCCACTACCTTGTGTGACAGACCACACTCGTCACCTTAACAAACCACACTCGTCACCTTAACAGAGCACACTCGTCACTTTAAAAGACCACACTCGTCACCTTAACAGACCGAACTCGTCACCTTAACAGACCGAACTCGTCACCTAAACAGACCCTTCGGTATTTGGAGCCACAGGTTCGCGTCAGTCAGTTCCATTCTCTTAAACTTGAAAACCTTTAAAGAAGCTTCTACAACTGATGTATAATATCACGACTACACACTCCTGATTTATGCTCCCTTGGAAAGTCTTTTAGATTTGTGTCGTTTCCTCGATGACATCGTCTCCATGAGTTTGCTTTTCCTCTCTGACCTTCCGCTGTCCTCATTTACCACATTATCAAACAAGGGCGTTAAATGAACTGCTTTATTTATTTTTTCTACCGACGTTTTACATCTGATAAATCTCAATCTCCCTGGCATAAAACGGGGGGAAAAATATAGTCTAAATAATGATGGTATATCAGCTCCCTTTTAACTTAAAAGTGTGCTCAGTGATGTACTGGTAGGGGGGAGAAAAAAATAACCTTGCGTCTCCATGACTTTCCATCACCATGAGAATCTAAACACTCTCTCTCTCTCTCTCTCTCTCTCTCTCTCTCTCTTTCTCTCTCTCTCTCTCTCTCTCTCTCTCTCTCTCTCTCTCTCTCGATATTCCCCCATCATTACAACCTTACTATCTCTGAGGAATACACGTCCTTTTGCTTCATCTACAATCCTGACTGTTCCTCAATTATCTCTGTACGTTTGTTCTGGGGAACTGTAGCAAATTATGAACATCACGTGAGTGTGTGTGTGTGTGTGTGTGTGTGTGTGTGTGTGTGTGTGTGTGTGTGTGTGTGAGATGGAATGTATAAAACAAAGGTAAGCTATCGATGGACCTCCTCGCCATTTCTGTGACCCCATAATTCACCTCTCTCTTCCCTCCTCCTCCTCCTTTCCTATAATTACCCTTCCCTCCTCCTCCTTCCCTATAATTACCCTTCCCTCCTCCTTCCCTATAATTACCCTTCCCTCCTCCTCCTCCTCCTCCTCCTCCTCTACACTTGACACTGTCATTGGATAATGTTTGGCAGGAGTCGTGCGTGCAGCTGGGGGCCTGAGGGGATGGTGTTTGTTGTTGTGGTGGTGGTGGTGATGCTGGGGACTGAGGCTGGACTCTCCTGGGGTCAGAGGAGCATCACTGGGGAGGGAGGGACAACTGGCACATCTCTCTCCCCCTCACACAATACAGGAGCGAGAGCTCCCACGCGCGCAAGACTCGGCGCGAAACTACACCCTACCCTCATCCATCTCGCGGGTTTCCGAAATTCCCTGGAATACCATAGAGATAAATGAAACACTCACAACCTCCTACCTCCCCCTCGTGCACCCTTAAGGGAGCGTGGCTACTGCCTGGCCACCGCTGTCACTCCCGTAAGAGTTAGAGCCTGGGAGGGGAGGGATGGAAAGGGAGGGGAGGGATGGAGAGGGAGGGATGGAGAGGGAGGGATGGAGAGGGAGGGAGGGAGGGAGGGAGGGAGGGAGGGAGGGAGGGAGAGTGCCGCTGTCTCCTCTCCCTCTCTCTCCCTTACGCTGTCAGACCAACTCCTCTCTTCATGGCCTGGAAATTTTTTTCCGTGGCCGCCAATTTGGCTTTACAGCTTCTGCCGCGCTCTGTAACCGTCTGCCCGCTCACCACTTCAAGCCCACGGACGAGTCACACACACACACACACACACACACACCAGAGTGCTCGACCCCTGGTGGTGTTTCCTCCTACAAGTCATCAGAGACTGGAGGAGGAGGAGGAGGAGGAGGAGGAGGAGGAGGAGGAGGAAGGAAGGACAGGTGGGGGTTGGGTGGGGGTTGGTATATCCCCCCCTCTGCTGCAACCCCCCCCCTCTTCTGCAACTGCGAGTGTACAACAACAACGACTCCAGTTGGCCATTCGAGTCTCCACACAGAACCCGTAGCGTAACGTCGATCCCCCCCTCGGGACCTTACGTGACCGAGCGAGTACAGCACAACCACTGTTGCAGTACAATCGAATCCACCTTCGGCAAAATACGCGACCGACACGAACCAATCCCTTCCACCGCTGAGTGAACGAGTGCTTCGATCCCCCAACCCCCTGAGTCTACAATCTGCGGTAGGGCACCACAACCAAGCGACCACTGGGCAGGACCTCAGGGGGTGTAAGTGGGAGGTGGGGTGTAGGTGGAGGGGAAGGGTTGGTTGGCAAGGCCAGACTAGAGGCGAGGAGACACGACAGCTCAAAGTGATTGCTTACCGTGCGGGCGCGGGGGCTGGCTATCCGACCCCACCTCGAACCACCCTCCCTCCCTCACACACACACACACACACACACACACACACACTCCTCAGCGGATCAACGGGGCGTAAAAGATCAATTATCTTTTTCTGCTCCGTCAATAGCATATGAGGGTTGGGAGGGAGGGGGTGTTGTCTGCGTGTGGACATCTGCCATGAGGCAAACACCGTGTTTCCAGCCTGTGTGTGTGTATGTGCGTGTGTGTGTGTGTGTGTGTGTGTGTGTGTGTGTGTGTGTACAGTCAACTTGAAGGGCGTATTTTTACTGCCACAATTCTATTTTACTGTATTTCTTATTTCCTTGCAACGCTGATTGCTGACCCTTCTTTCCCAGAGAGAGAGAGAGAGAGAGAGAGAGAGAGAGAGAGAGAGAGAGAGAGAGAGAGAGAGAGAGACGGGTAATTGTGGGGTACGCCTACAGCTTTCTTTATTTGCATATGCGCCCTAGTGCATAATGGACACACACACACACACACACATACGTACATACAAACACATACATACACATATAAAAATACACACACGTACATATATACAAACACACACATATGTATATATTTTTTTTTTCCTCTTTTCTTTATTCTTTACTTTTACGAGGGGTCGAAGCCCAGGCCCCTCCTAGCGGCGCGTGGGAGAAGCCCTCCAGCTCATCTCGTTCCACAACCATAAACACGTGACTCACACCATCATGACCTCCTCCCACAATGCTGGCCCAGTCTTCTTGCTCAGGTCCAGGGAGGAGGGTGCTCAACATCCCCCCCCCCTCACCCCCCCCACCACCTCACCCTTCTTGGAGGCGTCAGCGGATTCCTGTATCGTTATCAGAGCCGTGATTAGCGAAGCCATCACGCCACCCTCCCCGCTACAACCGTGTGTCAGCGTGTCGGGTCAAAACAGGAGAAAAAAAAAAAAAAAAATTAATATTTTGCTCCTGGTTAACGTGGGTTTCACTCGTGGTCAACAAGAATAAGGGAATATATATATATATATATATGTATATATATATATATATATATATATATATATATATATATATATATATATATATATATATATATAATCTGTGGATATATACAGGTCAGCGAACGACATCTTTAAAAGGTGGGTGGGACACACGGGCATAAAAGTCATGCGATGACCTTTTCTGTACACCTGCCCCAGGAAAATATATATATATATATATATAATATATATATATATATATATATATATATATATATATATATATATATATATATGTATATATATATATATATATATATAAATATATATATATATATATATATATATATATATATATATATATATATATATATATATATATATGCGTATAAACTGCGTTATATAAACTCTACGACAGACAAAATGTGTGTGTGTGTGTGTGTGTGTGTGTGTGTGTGTGTGTGTGTGTGTGTGTGTGACCTTATCACTACATCTATCCCTCTACCGTGAATAGGATGGCGTGTGGCTAGCGGCCCGCCACCACCACCAGCAGCAGCAGGGGTGGGCTAAGGCTGGGCAGGGAGGGTTAGGGCGAGAGGCAGAGGCAGGGGTGGGTAGGTGGGTGGCTACGTCTCCAGCCACCCACCATCCCGCCCTCTGTGCCGCCCTGCATCAGTCTCACCGGGTGTTTAGCATAGGAAGTGTGTGGGAGCTGTTACTGCGGGCCACCTCCTGTGTCGGAGGAGGAGGAGGAGGAGGAGGAGCACCAGCAGCAGCCACCTCCTTCCTTCCTTCCCTCCTCCTCCTGGCTACAGGGACGGTGAGGTAGTGGCAGGGATGAGGCATGACACGTATGCATCCCTTGTGTTCATATTTATCATACCGTCAACATACAGATGGTATATACCATGTCATGCACCTGGGAACCATCGTATGTACAATGGTACCCACACATGTACATGGCATCGACATATGTACGTGGTACTACCACATGCGCATCGTACCGTCACATACACATGGTAGTCACATGCATATGGCAGCAGAGTATGCATATGATACCGTCACACGCGCACATGGACCCCGTCACACGCACATGATACCGCAACACACACATATGTGCTACCGTCACGTGTAGTTTACATGCATATGTTGTCCTCTCTCTCTCTCTCTCTCTCTCTCTCTCTCTCTCTCTCTCTCTCTCTCTCTCTCTCTCTCTCTCTCACACACACACACACACACACACACACACGTGCGCTGGGAATGCGAGGCGCTGTGATTGTGAGAACTCGCTCAAATTGCGGGCCACACGTCTGGCGAGTCACAGAACACCTACAACTCCAAAGCGTCCCCAAGTGACCGCTCTCCTCTACACCTGATACGACACACACACACACACACACACACACACACACACACATACACACACACACACAGACACACATACACAGACACACACACACACACACACACACACACACATACACACACCACCACCATCATCATCATCATCACATTGTATGGTGTCGTAAAATCGGTGGCGTCAGGCCTCAGGGTCCAAGGAATCGAGCACTTTGTGTGTCCACGCCACTGATGCTCTTGGAAGATATTTCCTCTTACCATATGCCTTGTCTCCATATACCTTGTCTCGTGTAACAGTCAGAGCCAATCCTTATGTGCGCGCGCACACACACACACACACACACACACACACACACACACACACACACACACACACCGTCTCAGGATTGGATCTAAATTTCTTCCATTATCACAACACACCGCGATTTCCGCTTCATTAACAATGATCTCGTTAATTACGGTGTTTCTTGAAGAAGAAGAAAAAAATAAAAAATATAGCGCCTGGCCGCGGCCAGATCTGATGTGATATGTAAACGAGTCCCATGGGACGCCCCTGGTTCTGACGGCCTCACGCGGCCCTGCCTCACACAGGTGGAAAGACGGGCTCACCTGACGGTGGCGAGACCGAGCGATAACAACAGTTG
>NC_092231.1:10638196-10698196 GCF_036320965.1 Panulirus ornatus
TGGACTTGTCAATGGAGAGGGAGGAAGGACAAGAATGGTAGTGTATCGTTGACATGAACGCCACTCTCGATGGGTCATGTGCATAGTGCTTCAGGCCTGTGTAGTTAGCTCAGTGCCTGGGGTGTGGTGGTGTCATGCACAGTGCCTGTCCTTGTCCGAGGATCATGCACAGTGCCTCGAGCCTGTGCAGTAAGCACACAGTGCCTGTCCTACCCGAGGGTCATGCACAGTGCCTCTAGCCTGTGCAGTAAGCACATTGCCTATCCTTGTCCGAGGGTCATGCACAGTGCCTCGAGCCTGTGCAGTAAGCACACAGTGCCTGTCCTACCCGAGGGTCATGCACAGTGCCCCAGTGAGGGTTTGGTTGGCTGGCGCCAGTGCCGCGTGGAGACATTTTACCAGTGCCAGAGCCTCCGGCCTTCCCAGCCGCACAGTGCCAACTTCCGGTACAGACATACACACACACACACCTTGGCACAATCCTAACCAACAGTAAACACAAACCAGCACTGCCAACCGCGGGGCACACACACACACACACACACACACACACACACAACTTCCCACCAGCACTAACATGTATATACATACATACAAATATACATAGACGGACCGAGGGTGCCAGAGGCCCGGCCTATAACCAACATACATTACTACTGTGCCATCCCCAACAGCCACCTCATCAGTGCCAGCCACACACACACACACACACACCCGCGCGGAGGAAAAGTTACAGGAGTCGAAAAGCGAATCAAAGAGGTTTCGGGCAGTCGCCAATGTGCTTAATGTGTGGCCAGAGCATCACATTGGGAGAACCATCGGAGAAGTAGACTGTCGGCTGGTAAAGATCTCACTCAAGTAACACGGATAAAAAAGCAGCAAGGATTTGGTTAAGGTGTTCCTCAACCTACATGAGATCGAAGCTGAGTCGCGCCTTTCAGGTCTGGGCCACCGTGACTAACGAGACATTAGAGATAAGACTTTGAGAAGGTCCAGATACGATCGAAGCCAAGACATTATCAAGAGGACTAAGAATTGAGCCACAGCGAAAGGCTGAGGGCTAAAGCAGGTGTTCCCCATGGAGGAGAGAGGAGAGAGGGGTGACCTGATGACACTTTTTCTTTTTAAGGTCGAGGGCTAAGCAGCTGTTCCCCATGGAGGAGAGAAGAGAGAGGGGTGACCTGATGACAAGCTTTTAAGTCCCCACGTCAACTGGATGACGGTGACAGTCCCTCACACGGCGGTGCACTACCGGACTCACCCGAGGCTAGGATCGTCACAGGCTGGGAAAGGACGGAAGGAAATACCGGCTAAGCGTAAAGGGTGATGATGGACGGTTGGGATGTTGTATGCAGAGTGACTTTCAAGGTCGGCAATTTACATAAAGATGAAAAGATATAAAAATCTTTCTGACGGTACAAATGTGTGTGTGTGTGTGTGTGTGTGTAGACTCGACCCCCTTCGAGCAGACCCAGTAAAATCTTTACGTTCGAGACAACAGCGTTAGAAGGAAATTATGGTATGGTTTCTGACTTCACCGCCAAGGTACACTCTGTTTAATGGGGGGATGAGGGTAACAAAGAAGGCGGTGGTGTCTTGCTCTTAGTTAAAGCCCATTTAAATCCCACACTAGTAAAAGAAATTGCAGCCGATCAGAATTTCGACTTAACTTTTGTAAGAATATAACAGTAGTACTAATCTATCCAGATTTTCAAAAAAGAAAAAAACATTAAATAAGGTTCCGCATCTAAGATTACAAACAAAAATTGAAAGTTACATGGCAATGATGGGGGTGGTTCTTTGATGGATGGGGAATGGGTCAACTGGTCACAAAAACAAATTTGTGATTCATATTCAAGCGTCAGAAATGGTGGACGTGACAAGTGGAGTGCCACAAGGATCAGTCTTGGGACCCGTTCTCTTTCTCATATATAACACAGATCTTGAAAATGGGCTTCAGTGCAAGATATCAAAATTCGTTAATGATACAAAGCTGAGAATAAATCTATTTATAAACTTCAATGTCTAAAGCTTAAAACTGGCATAAATAAACTGACGAACGGGGCTCAATGGTGGCAAATGAATCTTAATACAAGTGCAAAGTTTTACACACTCCTGGCAAAAACGAAAGGGCAAGCTACAGTATGAATTCTATCGAACTGCGAAAGGTAAATGAGGAAAAGGACTTTGGCGTGATAATCTCTGGCGACCTAAAACCAAGTAAGCAAGACACAGAAGTAGTGAAAAGAGCGAACAAAATTCCTTGGGTTCGTAGGCAGGGCCTTCGAATCTTAAGTCAAGGGAAAATCATCATCACTCTTGACCATTCATTACTTCGTCCACGTCTTTAATGTTGCATTCAATTTTTTGGTCGTCGTACCTTGAGAGAGAGAGAGAGAGAGAGAGAGAGAGAGAGAGAGAGAGAGAGAGAGAGAGAGAGAGCTCTATCAGCGTCAGGCGACCAAAATGACCCTCAGGGGGAAATCCAACCAACGACAACAGATCAAACGAGTTAAACTTACATAGCTTAGAAGAGAGAAGGTTAAGAGGTGATCTAATCGAAGTATCCAAAATTATCAACATCTCTGATAACCTTGATATGTCACGCTACTTAAAAAGACTTCATTTGTCAGATTTGATTCGTCTGATGTCAGTCGTAGTAATGGACACAAAACTCGTGGGCAAACGTTTTTACCTCGAATGAGACGAGGTGGTTTTTCTTGAACATTTGCCAATGGGAGTGGTTGAATGCAGTACTACAGATATATTTAAGAACGCAGTACTACAGGTAAATCTAAGAACAGTCTTCACAGATACTTTATCTCAAGTCCTCGACTTATTATATGTGCCTCCATAGTCACAATGACAATTTGTTAGTCATTCTCTCTCTGAAGTATATCTGTACATCTTCTAACTTTTCACCACACTATTCCGTGATTATCTGACATCTTCCACTATCACAAACTGCCTCGAAAGGACCGAGTGGTCTGTTGCTGTTTGAATTCTATTGTATTCTTTGTGTGTGTGTGTGTGTGTGTGTGTGTGTGTGTGTGTGTGTATACAAGGTTAAGAGATGGGGCAACACGAGTGTAAAACTCTCTCCCCTTAACACACATACACACACATTGTAATCACACACACACACACACACACACACACCAGCATTGCCAGCAGTGTTCACCACCAGCACCACCACCCTTGTGCCAACACCGCTGCCACCACACACTTTAAGAGACACGCGGCATGCGGGAGACAGTCCCCCCCCTACTAGCGTGACAACAGGCGAACCAGCACTTCACTAACCATTACCACTGGGTAAAATAAACCTCCCCTGGGCCATCTATCACCTCTAATTTGATGTCTAGCTGCGAGGAACCCCATAACATGTGGGGCAATATCCTCTTAGAGAGAGAGAGAGAGAGAGAGAGAGAGAGAGAGAGAGAGAGAGAGAGAGAGAGAGAGAGGTGAGGGCGGGGAGACCATCTGCCTCCTGCAGTAGTCATCTCGGCTATGTCTGCCAGGCTTCATCAGGTGTGTTCAGGAGGGAGGGAGCGAGGGAAGGAGGGAGCGGTGTAACTGCCGACACACGTCAGGCTGTTGGGGAGTAAGAATATATGTATATGTGTGTGTGTGGGGAGAGTGGGGTTGGCTGTGGTCGGGCAGGTCGTCTGTGAACGGAAGCAACAACGGCAGCAGTAGTAGATGCAGGAGCAGTAGATGCAGCAGTAACAGTAGTAGATGAAGGAGCAGTAGATGCAGCAGTAGTAGATGCAGGAGCAGTAGATGCAGGAGCAGTAGATGCAGGAGCAGTAGATGCAGCAGTAGTAGATGCAGGAGCAGTAGATGCAGGAGCAGTAGATGCAGGAGCAGTAGATGCAGCAGTAGCAGAGACGACCACAAAAAAAAAAAAACCGGTTGAGATGGTTTAACTTTTTAAGCAGGACGGTATGGTCCTTGAGCAGCAAAGGTATGATTATTGAGCAGGAAGGTATGATTATTGAGCAGGGAAGGTATGATTGTTGAGCAGGAAGGTATGATTATTGAGCAGGGAAGGTATGATTATTGAGCAGGAAGGTATGATTATTGAGCAGGGAAGGTATGATTATTGAGCAGGAAGGTATGATTATTGAGCAGGGAAGGTATGATTTTTGAGCAGGAAGGTATGATTATTGAGCAGGAAGGTATGATTATTGAGCAGGGAAGGTATGATTATTGAGCAGGAAGGTATGATTATTGAGCAGGGAAGGTATGATTATTGAGCAGGAAGGTATGATTATTGAGCAGGAAGGTATGATTATTGAGCAGGGAAGGTATGATTATTGAGCAGGAAGGTATGATTATTGAGCAGGGAAGGTATGATTATTGGGCAGGGAAGGTATGACCCCTGAGCAGGAATGTATAACCCTTGAGCAGTAAGGTATGATCCTTGAGCAGGGAAGGTATATGGTCATTCAGCAGGCAGGTATGATTCTTTGAGCACGACGGCACGATCCTTGGGTATGATGACCTGACCTCTGACCTGATCATTGACACGCTGCTATTATAATATGTAGTCCACCTTGCCACCCAACATCCTTTATCCCACCTAACATCACCTGTGCCACCCACTATCCCATCTAACATCACCTGTGCCACCCACTATCCCATCTAACATCACCTGTGCCACCCACTATCCCACCTAACATCACCTGTGCCACCCACTATCCCATCTAACATCACCTGTGCCACCCACTATCCCACCTAACATCACCTGTGCCACCCACTCACCCACCTAACATCACCTGTGCCACTCACTATCCCACCTAACATCACCTGTGCCACTCACTATCCCACCTAACATCACCTGTGCCACCCACTATCCCACCTAACATCACCTGTGCCACTCACTATCCAACCTAACATCACCTGTGCCACCCACTATCCCACCTAACATCACCTGTGCCACCCACTATCCCATCTAACATCACCTGTGCCACTCACTATCCCACCTAACATCACCTGTGCCACCCACTATCCCACCTAACATCACCTGTGCCACCCACTATCCCACCTAACATCACCTGTGCCACCCACTATCCCATCTAACATCACCTGTGCCACCCACTCACCCACCTAACATCACCTGTGCCACCCACTATCCCATCTAACATCACCTGTGCCACTCACTATCCCACCTAACATCACCTGTGCCACCCACTATCCCATCTAACATCACCTGTGCCACTCACTATCCCACCTAACATCACCTGTGCCACTCACTATGCCACCCACCATCACCTGTGCCACCCACTATGCCGCCCAACAGGTCTTTCCGTCCCTCAACCAACACTCCAGTCACCCACTGTGCCGCCCCAGCCACACGTAACGCTATGCCACCCACTTGCACTGCCCACAAGGGCAATAAACAGAGCGATACAACCAGAAATATCTCTCCCTGGGGGTCGTCTCTATCTCTCACACTATATCTCTAAAGCCAGTGGAAATACTCTGCCACTTATCTCTCGGCGTTGAGGGCATTTCAGTCGCTATCTCTCATCCTCGCGGTCTCTCTCTGCCACTATCTCTCTCTCTTCTTCAGCGGGGGTTAACGGCGCCCGCTTCCTGTGCCGACCAACGCTGCCGCAGCGAACAATACTCGAGCGTTGAGACGTTCAGCGTTCAAGATTACGTGCGTCTCTCTCTCTCTCTCTCTCTCTCTCTCTCTCTCTCTCTCTCTCTCTCTCTCTCTCTCTCTCTCTCGCACACCGCTCGCGTCCAGCGCCGCCACGGTAACTGCCGGCGTTATCTCTCCATCTCTCACAGCTCCTGGCTCAGCGATAAGTCACGAGATAGTGAGGAAAAATCAGTAGTGACAAAACAAAAAAAAAAAAAAGAAAAAGAGAAAAGCGCAGTCATGCAAATTTGCACGTAATACATAAAAAAAAAAGAATGTTTTATACGATACATTAGAAAACTTTCATATAATGCATTAAAAAGTTTCATATAATGCATTATAAAGTTTCATATAATGCATTAAGACAGTTTCATATAATGCATTATAAGGTTTTATATAATGCATTAAAAAAAGTTTCATATAATGCATTACAAAGTTTCATATAATGCATTAAGAAGTTTCATATAATGCATTAAGAAGTTTCATACAAGGCATTAAAAAGTTTCATAATGCATTAAAAAGTATCATATAATGCATTAAAAAAATTCATATAATACATTAGAAAAGTTTCATATAGTGCATTAAAAAGTTTCATATAATGCATTCGAAAAGTTTCATACAATACATTAAAAAAGTTTCATATAATGCATTAAAAAGTTTCATAAGTAAAAAAGAATGTTTTTATAACAAAAAAGTTTCATATGATGCATGAAAAAAAGTTTCATATACATATAAAAAAAAGAACGTTTCATATAACACATTAAAAAAGTAAGTTTCATATAACATATTAAAAAAGAAAAGTTTCTTACAATACATAAATAAAAGAATGTTTGGATGCTAGAAATATTAAGTCTACAACGATACACACAACACTCACACATTCTACAACGTCTTTGAGGAACCACACTTAAAGATTCCCAAGGTCTGATAGGTGCTGTCACCACAAAATATTATCACAGACGAAAAAGTGAAACTAAAGGGAATGCAAAGAATAGCAACAAAGCTCATTTTGTCACTGAGAAGAAAAAGCCTCATGAAGCTGAATTATGAGATATACAAAGGTATTCTCTCTCAAATATTAAGTCTTCCGTGAGATTTGATAAAGAGAAGGTTTTCAAAATGATGATTTCAATATCGCATCTCACCATAATCTCTTCCGAGTTACGACCACACAAGCAATGGTTCAAAGTTAAATAAAAATGTGGACCAATGTTTCTTCCTACGTAGAGTCACAGAACACTGGAATGAACTACCACCACAAACTTTCCGGGCGAACGCTGTTCATACAGACATATCATGTCAAGAATAATGATCTAACTGTATGAATCATCGGTGAAAATTCGTGTTCAAGGACGACAATCAATATTCTAATAATTTGTTCATTCTTACAAATAAATGGACTAACATTACTTCAGGCCGGTCCCCTCTTTCCTTGAACATTCACCAACATGAAATTTTGATCGGGCGTTTTTCTTTTCATCCGTTCCTATAAAACGTCCGTGTCAGTACACTCTCTCTCTATATATATACCACATGACAGTACCTACATCACTATTTTCCCCAAGCGGCTGATTGAGCCGGAGGGAAAGGTGGGGAGGGGGGTGGTGAAACCTTATGCTATGACAATCCCCATCTCTATAGATAGATTAGGAATCTAGGGTTACTATTACTGCTCCACCCCGAACGTATCATCTCGTCATAAAAGTTAACTCGCGTTGAAACGCACTTCCACGCCGTAACCATTTGGCCAGCGTGCGTGCGTGCAACGCCTTCAGCGAAAACACCGCAGTCATCCATCCGCTCGCTCATCTCTCGCTTCCATCAGCCACGCCATTACCTGCGGCCCTTAATGGTCAGCCTCGTCTCGCTATCTGCCTCAGAAGTCAACCATTAACTCACCCTATTACTCTCGCTCGTCTAGAAGCCTTACTGATAACGCCGCTGTCTTTTAAAATCGCCACAACTCGGGGAAATAGAAGTTATTTTTTTTCTTCTTAAAGAAAACGAAAATTAGATGAACAGGGACATCAGCAATTCGGGGGATGTAAGATTAGACGATTTATGAATACTAATACGTAGGTCATGTGTGTATTATGTGGTCTTAGAATTATAATCTTTAACACCTAAACTACCAACTATTCAATCACCATGACTAACTCTTGAGTCGACTTATGACATAACATAGCCCTAGAGTTTACACATCTGTCTGAGCACCTATATACATTTATCTGAGCACCTATACACATTCATCTAAACATCTATACACAATTATGTAAGCAACTATACCCATACATTCAAGCACCTATAAACATTATTTAATCACCTATATACATTATCTAATCACCTATACACATTCATTTAAGCCCCTATACACATTTATTCAAGCACCTTTACATATGCATTTAAGCAACTATACAAATTCATAGACATTTATCCAGTGTGTATGTGAACCTGAAAGTAGTCCTCGTTACAATCACAGAACCTCCTCCCCCACCAATCCAGGGGCTCCTAGCAGGTCCAAGGCTGCGCTACACTCAGTAGCAGGGACAGGTTGGACTCCTCTGAAGCGAGAGATGTTTGACGAGAGTGTACGCCTCTTCGTCGACTGAGGATCATACAGCCTCGCCGAAAGGGTGACTTGACTCTTCACTCTCACAACTGTAACCTCAGCTGGGGGCGGAGTCCGGTAACACCGCGAGTATTCATTTGAGCAGACATATACATCTGACCAAGCAGCTATACACATTCACCTCAGCACCGATACACATTCACTGGACGACCGACAAACATTTGCATGCCGGTCTCTACCACAATTGTAATAGAGCCAGCTCTACCACAGTAAAGTCAACTCTACCACAATAGTAATAGAGCCAGCTCTACCACAGTAAAGTCAACTCTACCACAATAGTAATAAAGCCAGCTCTACCACAGTAAAGTCAAGTCTACCACGGTAACAGTAAAGCCAGTTCTACCACAGTAAAGTCAATTCTAACAAGGTAACAGTAAAGCCAGCTCTACCACAGTAAAGTCTAGTCTACCACGGTAACAGTAGAGCCAGCTCTGCCACAGTATTAGTAAAGTCAGCCGACACACAGTAACAATAAAACCAGCTCAACCACGTCACCATTAAAGCCACTTCAACTTCAATATCATTAAAGTTAGCTCTACAAAAGCACTGATGAGGTCATCTCTACCACAATGTCAATAAAGCCGGCTCTACCACATCAATAATGCCAGCTCTACCACATCAATAATGCCAGCTCTACCACATTAATAAAGACTGCTCTACAACATCAATAATGTCAGCTCTACCACATCAATAATGCCAGCTCTACCACAGCACTGATACAGCCAACTCTACCACAACATTAATAAAGCCAGCTCTATCACATCAATAAAAGAAAGCTCTACAACAGCAATAAAGCCAGCTCTACCACAGCACCAATAAAGCCAACTCTACCACATCAGTAAAGCCAGCTCTACCACAGCAATAAAGCCAGCTCTACCACAGCACCAATAAAGCCAACTCTACCACATCAGTAAAGCCAGCTCTACAACATCAATAAAGCCAGCCCTATCACAATATCAGTAAAGCCAACTCTACCACATCAGTAAAGCCAACTCTACCAGATCAGTAAAGCCAGCTCTACCACATCAGTAAAGCCAACTCCACCACATCAGTAAAGCCAACTCTACCACATCAGTAAAGCCAACTCTACCACATCAGTAAAGCCAGCTCTACCACATCAATAAAGCCAGCTCTATCACAATATCAGTAAAGCCAGCTCAATAAGTTTCTCCCTAGCGCAACAGCGGCATCCCCCATCATGATACGTTCCTCCCTCGCATAATGCGTTCCTCCCAAGCATAATACGTATCTACCAAGCATAATACGTATCTACCAAGCATAATACGTTTCTACTACGAATAATACACTCCTCCTAAGCATAATACGTATCTACCAAGCATAATACATTCCTCCTAAGCATAATACGTATCTACCAAGCATAATACGTTTCTACCAAGAATAATACATTCCTCCTAAGCATAATACGTATCTACCAAGCATAATACATTCCTCCTAAGCATAATACGTATCTACCAAGCATAATACGTTTCTACCAAGAATAATACATTCCTCCTAAGCATAATACGTATCTACCAAGCATAATACGTTTCTACCAAGAATAATACATTCCTCCTAAGCATAATACATTCCTCCTAAGCATAATACGTTTCTACCAAGTATAATACGTTTCTACCAAGCATAATACGTTTCTACCAAGCATAATACGTATCTACCAAGCATAATTCGTTTCTACCAAGCATAATACGTTCCTCCTACGCATAATACGACACTTGCCAAGTATAATACCTCACTCCAGCAGAGAACCCTCCTCCCCAAGATGATATTTTCCTCTCCAGTATAATACCTCCCTTCCCCAGCATAATAACTCCCACCCCAGCATAATACTTCCCACCCCAGCATAATAACTCCCACCCCAGCATAATACTTCCCACCCCAGCATAATAACTCCCACCCCAGCATAATAACTCCCACCCCAGCATAATAACTCCCACCCCAGCACAATACCTCCCACCCCAGCATAATAACCCACACCCCAGCATAATAACTCCCACCCCAGCATAATACTTCCCACCCCAGCATAATAACTCCCACCCCAGCATAATAACTCCCACCCCAGCATAATAACTCACACCCCAGCATAATAACTCCCACCCCAGCATAATAACTCCCACCCTAGCATAATAACTCCCACCCCAGCACAATACCTCCCACCCCAGCATAATAACTCCCACCCCAGCATAATAACTCCCACCCCAGCACAATACCTCCCACCCCAGCATAATAACTCCCACCCCAGCATAATACTTCCCACCCCAGCATAATAACTCACACCCCAGCATAATAACTCCCACCCCAGCATAATAACTCACACCCCAGCATAATACTTCCCACCCCAGCATAATAACTCCCACCCCAGCATAATACTTCCCACCCCAGCATAATAACTCCCACCCCAGCATAATAACTCACACCCCAGCATAATAACTCCCACCCCAGCACAATACCTCCCACCCCAGCATAATAACTCCCACCCCAGCACAATACCTCCCACCCCAGCATAATAACTCCCACCCCAGCATAATAACTCCCACCCCAGCACAATACCTCCCACCCCAGCATAATAACTCCCACCCCAGCATAATAACTCCCACCCCAGCATAATAACTCCCACCCCAGCATAATAACTCCCACCCCAGCATAATAACTCCCACCCCAGCATAATAACTCCCACCCCAGCATAATAACTCACACCCCAGCACAATACCTCCCACCCCAGCATAATAACTCCCACCCCAGCATAATACCTCCCACCCCAGCATAATAACTCACACCCCAGCACAATACCTCCCACCCCAGCATAATAACTCCCACCCCAGCACAATACCTCCCACCCCAGCATAATAACTCCCACCCCAGCATAATACCTCCCACCCCAGCATAATAACTCACACCCCAGCACAATACCTCCCACCCCAGCATAATAACTCCCACCCCAGCACAATACCTCCCACCCCAGCATAATAACTCCCACCCCAGCATAATACCTCCCACCCCAGCATAATAACTCCCACCCCAGCACAATACCTCCCACCCCAGCATAATAACTCCCACCCCAGCACAATACCTCCCACCCCAGCATAATAACTCACACCCCAGCATAATAACTCCCACCCCAGCATAATACTTCCCACCCCAGCATAATAACTCCCACCCCAGCATAATAACTCCCACCCCAGCATAATACCTCCCACCCCAGCACAATACCTCCCACCCCAGCATAATAACTCCCACCCCAGCATAATAACCCACACCCTAGCATAATAACCCACACCCTAGCATAATAACCCACACCCCAGCATAATACTTCCCACCCCAGCATAATAACCCACACCCCAGCATAATACCTCCCACCCCAGCATAATAACTCCCACCCCAGCATAATACTTCCCACCCCAGCATAATACTTCCCACCCCAGCATAATACCTCCCTCACTGTGGACATGACCATCCACCGGATCCCGCTCATAATACCCAAACGCCTATCCAATCTGTGTGTTCAGAGCTCCTACTCGCATATACCTCTCAAAAAAAAAAGAAAAAAAATATATATACATATATATATTCCACCAATTCTAAACAAATCATCCCGGACCATTCTTTTATGAAAACGACGAAAAAAAAACCGGTTATTAATCCGTGACATTCTTTTAAGTATTAAAAAAAAAAAGACAAAGAAAAAAAAAAAAACGGGACATTCTTTTAGAATTAGAGAAGAGAAATCTAGGATATTCTGTTAAGAATACTGAATAATAAATATCGGAATTATTATTTCATGAAGAGTATAGCAATATCCGGGATATTATTTTAGGAATACTGAAAAATAAATATGCGGGGCGTTCTTTTCCGACTATTGAAGGAAATTTTTTTTTACAATACCCTTTAATGAATACTAAAAAAAAAAAAAAAAAAAAATTCAAGACATTCTTTTAGGGTAAAATAAAATCCCAGACATTCTTACAGGAATACGAAAATATAAATAAAACAAAAAAAATAAATAAATAAATATCCTAGACTGTTTTATCAACGGTAAGGGAGAATTAAGAATTTACTATCTTTAGTTTTTGTACTAAATGAAATACAAAAAAAATAATTGAAAATAAAGAAAATATGGTAAAAAAAAAATATGGTGACCCAAACTGCTGAATATATAACCATTCAAAAACGCAAAAAAAAAAAAAAAAAAAAAAATTCATCAGCTCTCTTCCATTAACTATGTAAAAAAAAAAAAGAAAACTGTGGAATATGATTGTATAAATAATATACATCAACTGCACGAATAATATAAATCTACCTGAACGGCCTGCAAAATTTAGCTTTTCATAAATATAAATGTGACGGATATATATATATATATATATATATATATATATATATATATATATATATATATATATATATATATATATATATATGTATATATATATATATGTATATATATATATATGTATATATATATATATATATATATATATATATATATATATATATATATATATATATATATACATATATATATATATATATACATATATATATATATATATATATATATATATATATATATATATATACTACGGAAATTATTCAAATCATGTTTTAATTCATTTATGTATCCAATTATGCATTTATTCGTTGTAATACGTTAATGTGTATAGCACAGGGGATGGGAACAGAGGGAATGCTGGAGGTTGGAAAAATGTATTAAGCACTATAATCTCCCCCAACACACAACACCTGTCATTAAGACCCATAATGCACACTTAACCATATGGCGATTTCGATCACTAATGATGTGTGTTGATAAAGCCAAATCATATATATATATATATATATATATATATATATATATATATATATATATATATATATATATATATGATCAAATCCATCCTCCATTAAATGTACACAGGACTATAAAATGACAAAAACCATCGAAATGTAAAAGTCACATTCAATTATCTGTAACGAAAATAAATCCATAAAAATAAACAAATTTCATTAAGCGTCCTTAAAACGACAAAAAAAAAAAGGCCTCCACCCTAAAAATAAGAAAAAAAAAAAATCGAAATTTCAACTTTATTTCCAATGAGGATAATCTTAACGCTTATCTGTTTCCACTCAGCGGATTGAAGCTGCGGATGTGTGTGTGCATGGTCCGCAGGTGGTCCGTGGGTGTGGGTGGTCCGTGGGTCTGGATGGTTCGTGGGCGTAGGTGGTCCGTGGGTTTGGGTGGTTCGTGGGCGTAGGTGGTCGTGAGTGTGGGTGGTTCGTGGGCATAGGTGGTCCGTGGGTGTGGGTGGTTCGTGGGCGTAGGTGGTCCATGGGTTTGGGTGGTTCGTGGGCGTAGGTGCGGGTGGTTCGGAGGTGTGGGTGATTCATGGGCGTAGGTGGTCCGTGGGTGTGGGAGGTTCGTGGGCGCAGGAGGTGCGTAGGCGCGGGTGGTCCGTAGGTGTGGGTGATTCGTGGGCGTGAGTGGACCACGGGTGTGAGTGGTTGAGAGCGCCTGGGTGGACCATGATCGAGGGTGGACCATGGACCACGGGCGTCCATATGCCATCATGGGTGTGGCTGAGAGGGAGGAGGAGGAGCAGGAGGAGGAGGAGGAGGAGGAGTGTGTGGTATGAGTCACCCACAGGCGTGGGCTAACACCACCCACGCCACCGGCTCCACCTACACACACACACACACACACACATCACCGGGCCTGGAGGCCAACCTTATGATCATAAGTCAATTTCCTGCAGAACCGTACACACAGCTTCCTCCCTCCACCCCTCCGTAACACGACCCGTATGACCAACACACTTCCGACTTCCATACCACACACTCCCTACTTCCTTACCACACTCCCACCACTTCCTACACACACACACACCCCACCACTTCCTACACACACACTCTCCACTTCCACACACGCACACCCCACCACTTCCTACACACACACACTCCCCACTTCCACCCACACTCCCCACTTCCTACCACACACTCCTCACTCCCATCCACACTCCCCACCACTTCCTACACATACACACACTCCTCACTTCCACCCACAATCCCCACCACTTCCACCCATACTCCCCACTTCCACCCACACTCCCCCGCTTCCACCCACACTCCCCCACTTCCACCCACACTCCCCCACTTCCACCCACACTCCCCCACTTCCACCCACACTCCCCACCACTTCCTACCACACACTCCCCACTTCCACCCACACTCCCCTACTTACACATTTCTTGTGTTTTCCCGTCGACACACAACACACCTGCATGACGTGTGATTACCCCACGCTCTCTCCCTCCAGCCTCCCGCTCCCACATCCAGTTCCACCCCCAACCTGCATGATGCTGCACTCCTCCCCCACCTCACCACTAGCCACCACCTGCATGTATCCTACACCCTCTTTCCCCCTCCACACACACATACACCAAACTCATAATTTGCCCCTCACGCTCGTACCTCATCATCAGTGTAGGTTGTCCTCCCCTCATAAGTAAGGGTAGGGGAATGATGACCAATATATATATATATATATATATATATATATATATATATATATATATATATATATATATATATATATATATATATATATATGGCAAGGCTAATACAAGCCGAGGGACAGATAATGAGAGGACAGAGGAATGGTGATGGAGACAGACAGACAGAGCAGGACGCAGGTGTGGTAGTGGACAAGCCATGAACCCCCACACACACACACACACATGTCCATGACCATCAACAAGGTAGTATTAGTAGCAGTAGTAGTGGTAGTAGTGGTAGTGGTGGTGGTAGTAGTAGTAGTGGTGGTGGTAGTAGCAGATGTGGCACTAGTATACGTGGTGCTTACCAAAGCATGAAACAGACCGACCAACCACTCTCTCTCTCTCTCTCTCTCTCTCTCTCTCTCTCTCTCTCTCTCTCTCTCTCTCTCTCTCTCTCTCTCTCTCTCTCCCCTGCAGCAGCAGCAGTGTCCGCCTGGCTGAGCCAAATGTAAAGGCCTTTGGTGTAAATACACAGACGGGGGTGGGTATCGGGCGTGGGACGTGGTCGCGCGAGCCCTCGACCGTTCGGTTTGCCGACACAACCGGTTGCGTCCGGATAAGGTCGGATCAGTAAATAAAGCTAAAAGAAAAGAGAAAAATATTGAATAAAATAAAACGCCCTTGTAATAACAGCAATAAAGAACACACTTATACGTTACACACTTGTGTATTCAACTCGCTAACTCACGAACGCAGACCACACCTCTCTCATGACCCATATCATCACCATCTCGTAAAGTGCTCGAGTTGGCCACTGTAATAAAAACGGCAAACATCTATCACACGAGAAAAGTAATATATATATATATATATATATATATATATATATATATATATATATATATATATATATATATATATAAACTTTAACAGAATAAAACAACTTTCAACTTCATCTTTGAGGCAGGCACACAAGGTACCACAAAGTCATACCTAATCAGAAATTATATATCACGTGTATGTAAATAAACTATTCATTTCCAAGAAAAAAAAAAATATATATATATATATATATATATATATATATATATATATATATATATATATATATATATATATATGATTGCTTTTTATATTCATAATTACCCCAGGACCAGTTCCTACTGAAGGAGTCCTGGTGTTTTACACAGGACCTTTCTAAAGGCTCCTACCGCTTGAGGCTGCGCTACTTCCCGTGGCAGAGGAATGTAGACTCCTTTGGAACGAGAGTCTGAATGACGAGACTGGGCTCCTAGAGAGAGAGAGAGATAAAGCCTCGCCAAAGATGACTTTTCCCTCGCGATGTAACCTCGAGCAGGCAGAGTCCGGTAACACTACAGCAAGTACCTCACTGCAAACGTTTGCAAATAAATGTGTTCTGCCAAACGTTTTGAGCCACCAACAAACCATAAATCTTCTTGATCTTAAGACACACAAACCAGAGATCTTCCTTGATCCAAATTTGACTCACCATCTTCCTCTAATCCTTAAGTCAAGCAACCACAAGAGATTTCTATAAAATCATAAACAAACAAAACCACAAAAGAACAGCAAAACCACAAAAGAGCAGCCTGAGCTTTGAGTAGTGGACCTCGTATCACCGTGCGAGGTCAAAGGTCATCCCTTTATCTTCCAAGACCGAGACGTAACTACGTTCATATATGCATGAGTTCGAACCTGTGGGGAGATGATAATGGAATATACGACGACACTATGTCGCAGGATGCTCACAGTACGTCATTTCAAACGCCTTTGTCCTCGTCCTGATAACATGTTTCAAAACAACTCGTGAATACGAAGCGAGAACATCTTATACACTCAAAAGGTTTCATTCGACCACATCCCAAAAGTACTAGATCGTAACCAATGTATTCCAGCTCTTCACTTTTAAAAATTCAGAGGTGTTTCTTATCTCCGAAGAACGAAATACAATTACCCACAGAAGGAAGCTCCGTTAACTCCGACGATAAATAGAAGACGGATGTCAAAGCGAGTGTAAACTGAACCAGCGGCAAGGCACCACACTAAAAAATAACAATAGACGCCAAGAGATAAGTCGTCACATTAAAGTCACAAACAAACGTCAAAAATCAGAAGATAAAAGTCATCACATTGACGCACAAGTAAACAAAACAAACAAAAAAAAAAAAATATGACATCGTCTTCGCAGACTGCGTATTACACGACAATTACCAAATCACACGGAGAGTCTCTCTTGACGGACAACCTCCCCAACTCGAGATTGACCCACGAGGCTTCCGAAGAGGTGGACGACGATGTCACAGGAGGAAGTCACTCTCAAAGGGGAAGGCCGAGTGACAACAGAGTGACAGAGAGTGATGAGGACTGGGTGGCTAGATGAATGGGAATATGGGTCGTGGGGGAAGAGCTGATATAGCTGCTGAAGTCACTGATGTAGACACAGGAGTTAGTGTTCTTGTCGAGGTCCACAGAGGCCAAAAGGCCTTCACTGCATTCTAATCGGATTTAATTTCGCCTGCCTCCATGTCAGGTGTGTGTGTGTGTGTGTGTGTGTGTGTGTGTGTGTGTGTGTGTGTGTGTGTGTGTGTGTGTGGAGGGGGAGGTCTATTGGAGGAGAGCATGCAAGTCACTGCAGGCTAGAGGGACGTCTCTCCCCCCGTCCATAACTGCAGGTCCCGCAGTGCCGTCTGGAGGACGGGATGGTCCCTAACCAATCACTGCAACGTGGCCGCAGTGCTTTATGAATGAAGAGGGAGGGAGTGGACAACACCCTACTGACCTCTGGGAAACTACGTGTACGGCTGTGGTGGTCATCACCTCCTCAGCCTTTAGCAGCCACTCTTAACTCAGCGCCTCTTTCTCCCGCTCGGTAGTTCAAACATCCAACAGATAACTACCACATCGGCTCCTCCTTCTCCTCTTCTTCCTCCTCCTCCTCTTACCCTCACTGGGCCTGGAAGACATACACAGCCTTCTTGTAAACTACTGGAAACCCGACAACCATCACTGGGGCTGGAAGACATACAACCTCCATGCAAACTACTGGAAACCATCACCTTTCCAGTGTCAGGTGCCCGCAGATATCGACCCGGCCCGACGGATGGTGGCGCGAGCGTGAAAGAGGAAGTTCTCCTCCAACTGGGCGGTTCGACAGCTTCGCTGGGCCGGGACGCACCATCGCCACAACTTATCCGTCATTCTCCGATGACGTCCCCGTCACAACTTGTCTTGTTGAGGTCTGATTATGGGCATTACACTGGCTCGATCCGCTGCGCCTCGCTCCATTAACCTAGCACCAATAACCGTTGTCTGCAAGCGCCCCCCGCCCGCCCACACAGACACACAGACATAGACACAGACACATACGAACGCTGCATGGGAACCACACCACACAATGGTGGACTTGATTTATATTGACATTATCTCGGCGGAGCGACGCGTCGAATGTCCCTCGCAGAGGAAGGAAAGTGAAGGGTGGGAGGGAGGAGCAGTGATCTTCCGTCTTCCGAGCGACAGCCTAGGCGAAGGCCTGGCGCGTTAACGGATGCCAACATGCAGATATGGGAATACCAAGCCGACCGGTGTTTCATCTTCTGAACACGACGGCGCAGCGACCCTTCTTGAGCACGACGGGGAACGACGACCCTTGCAGTATACGATGGCATGGCCCAAGTGTCGTACCGTCGTGCTCATGGGTCGTACCGTCCTCCTCAAGGATCATAAAATCGTGCTCAGGGGTCATAAAATCGTGCTCAAAGGTCGTACCATCGTGCTTAAAGGTCCTACCATCATGCTCAAGGGTCGCAACGTGTTGTTTAAGGGTCGTAACGTCGTGTTTGAGGGCCGTACCATCATCATGCTAAAAGGTCATACCGTCGTCCTCAGGGGCGTACTACCATCGTGGTGCTTAAGGGTCGTAACTTCGTGCCTCTAAGGGCTCACCAAACATCAAAACTTAGCTCGATGTGTTTAGCCTTCACGATGACACTAACTTACATCAGACTTCAGCCCAGCACACGGTATTGGACGAGCCTCGGGTGGCAGCGTGTGCCTGCGTGCAAGCCCTCCCCCGCAGCCTGACGGATTAATGCTCAATTAACCACGAAAGTTGCGGCAACAACTGTTGGCTTTGTTTTCCCGACGATCCTCGACCGAGGCTCGGCCGACGCTTCTGGATCTGCGTCACGCAAGAAAGCTTCGAAGGAATTAGAGAAGAGAGAGAGAGAGAGAGAGAGAGAGAGAGAGAGAGAGAGAGAGAGAGAGAGAGAGAGAGAGAGAGAGAGAGAGAGAGAGAGAGTCGCTCTAAATAACGAGGATGTGTATTTCCCCCCCGAGGACGAACTTACAAGCCCTCCTCCCTTTACGTCAACGGACAATGTCTGTGAGCTAATATGACGAAACATTTCCGCAGCGTCTGGCCTTAGGATGATATCCTGACCTTTGCCTGAGTTTCACGGGTTGTAATCATACGTCTTGATACTCCCAGCATATTTTCTCTTCAGCCAAGAATACCTAAACATAGTCTTAATTGGGATTACGTGTACACACACACACACACACACACTGCCTGCCCCTTCTAGCGTGCAGTAAATAGCTGGGTTAGGTGTAAACTGCACAACTGTATTGGATTAACACGTACCCGAAGCCCTTAAAATACCCCGTAGGGAACTGAGGGTTACCGAGCAACGTCTACGTGGCACAGCATGAACTACCCGAGACAAGGGTGTTCGAACAACGATCCCAAGTCGTAAGAAAGTGATGGGGGGAAAAAAAACTCCTCAATCCAGGTACTGTGAGGGATTTGATGATTCCTTTGCCTTTATAGGGAATTCCATGGTACTCAAGGCCACGTCTGAGATATCTTCCTTAACCCCAGGCCTCGCTCGGGCTCACCTTCTCTCCCCATACGTCCGTCTGTGACGGAGATGCGCCCTTCTTCCTATAATACATCTAGTCTCTGAGCGTCTTCATGTGGAGACGTCTGAAGTGTCTTCTAGAAAAAAAAACAAAAAAAAAAATAGCGTTCCTTTAAAGATCACGAAGCTAAAGGAATAATATAAAAAGAATCTCATTGCATTCTAAATAGTGTTCGTTTGGAGGTTACGAAGCTAAAATAATAATAAAAAAAAAAATCTCATTTGAATTCCACCCAGATTTAATTCCGCATCTCTGTATCAAAAAGATAAACAACAGAGATGCCAAAATGTCCCCTATAGGTTAGGTTAAAGACTGCGCTCCGTGTGGCAAACTTACTATATAAACTTCTGCTTGATGTAAAAATAAAACAAAACAAATCCACTTCCTTTGAAATGGTCGATCCATTTTCCTACATTATCGACAATTCTAATTCCGTTCACGGAATATATGTCAAACCATGTGGACAGGTTTTTTCCCCCAAGAGGTTCTGTGTGATCACGTCAACATATCGTCCGCCTCCCAGTGCCTCCGGGATCTTATGTATATATTTATATATACACCAGTGATGGGCGTGTGGGGTAGGCGTCGAGGGCACGTTGCTCCCAGACTGTTAGCGAGGTCGGCTTATGTTGTGGCGTTACCCTGAAGGGGGTTTTGGCCTCAGCTGATTATATCGAAGTCGGTTCCAATCCTGTTTCGAGGATCTTCTCGACTCTCTTTCGCACATCTTATTGTTCGATCTTGAGCATTTATGTATCGGGTGTCGGGTGTATAGTGGTAAGGTAGTCAGGTGTACCGTGGTGGTTTTGTAGTCAGGTGTATGGTGGTGGTGATGAAGTCAGGTGTATAATGGTGGTGATGAAGTCAGGTGTATAATGGTGATGATGAAGTCACGTGTATAACGGTGATGATGAAGTCAGGTGTATAATGGTGGTGATGAAGTTAGGTGTATAATGGTGGTGATGAAGTCAGGTGTATAATGGTTGTGATGAAGTCAGTTGTATAATGGTGGTGATGAAGTCAATTGTATGATGGTGGTGATGCAGCCAAGTGGTGGTGATGATGAAGTCAGGTGTATGATGGTGGTGATGCAGCCAAGTGGTGGTGATGAAGTCAGGTGTATAATGGTTGTGATGAAGTCAGGTGTATAATGGTGATGATGAAGTCAATTGTATGATGGTGGTGATGCAGCCAAGTGGTAGTGATGATGAAGTCAGGTGTGTATAATGGTGGTGATGCAGCCAAGTGGTGGTGATGATGAAGTCAGGTGTATAATGAGGGTGATGCAGTCAAGTGGTAGTGATGATGAAGTCAGGTGTGTATAATGGTGGTGATGCAGCCAAGTGGTGGTGATGATGAAGTCAGGTGTGTATAATGGTGGTGATGCAGCCAGGGGTGTTTGTGGACTTGAGAGGTTGACTTAGTTCAAACTACCGACACCTCCTCAGCTTACATAACAGACTTGAGCTAACTTACAGCTCGCTAAACACAGACTTTAGCTCACTAAACACAGATCTGACCTCACTAAACACAGACTCTAGCTTGCTAAACACAGACTTTAACTCGCTAAACACACACTTTAACTCGTTAAACACTGACTTCAACTCGTTAAACACTGACTCTTCACTCGCTAAACACTGACTTTTCAACTCGCTAAACACAAGACTTTAACTCGCTAAAACACAGACTTTAACTCGCTAAACACAGACTTCAGGCCGCTAATCACAGACTTAAGCTCACTAACCATCATGCCTACATCGGAAAGATACTTTCCTCGCCAAACACCGAAGACAGCTTACTTAACCGTGAATCATACAGGAAATCCATCGTCGTAGCGTACAGGAAATACGTAAATGAAAACGGTCTTTCCCCTCTCTCATCTTACGCATGGGAGAGAGAGAGAGAGAGAGAGAGAGAGAGAGAGAGAGAGAGAGAGAGAGAGAGAGAGAGAGAGAGAGAGAGAGAGAGAGAGAGAGAGAGGGTGGGGAGAAGAAGAAGAAGAAGAAGAAGAAGAAGAAGAAGAAGAAGAAGTCGTCTTTGTTCCTCTCGTTCATCCCGGGTTTAGTAAAACCCATTTTCTATTATCTACGGGGTTTAGTAAAACCCATTTTCTATTATCTACGCGATTGGCTGTGTTGGGAGGAGGAGGAGGAGGAGAAGGACATGACCAAATTCCTCCAATTCCTTTGTCAAGTCTGTTTTTCCCCAGACTGTAAAAGCCACCGGCAATTAGGAGGGTCTGCCATCTGTTTTCTTCCGTCTATCGAAGATGTCGATCGTTCTTCGGGCTGGGTTGGGCTGGCTGGCTGGCTGGCTGGCGCGCGTGTTCTCCCTTCCTCTGTCCTCCCGTCTGGTATGTGCTGAGTGTGTTTACAAGTGCTTCTAAAACCTTGTCAGGTGGTTTTCCTTGACAATGAGAGGGGTCCAAGTGTACACGGTGTACCTCAGACACCATTACTTTCTGATATATATATATATATATATATATATATATATATATATATATATTGGCCTTGTTTGAAACACATGATCCAGGAGATATTCCCTGGTTGCTACCGCTATGGCATCTGCTGAGAGAAACTGCCCGTTTGTTTCAGGTGTTAAACCTGTTGCATGTGGTGGTCGTGATACCATATCACTCCCCATCATGTACACATAGCACTACTTCCCACCGATCAGCCCCAGGAACTATATGTAGTTACGCTGTGACACCCTGAGGAAGTTATATATAGGGCTGTAGTGTCTTCTGGAAGATTGTCTATGGGGTTGGACTCTCTTCCAGTATGGTTATAGATGGGTGTGCAATGTCTCCTAGCATACATAGGGTTGGATTCCCTTCTACCAAGCATGTATAGAGGTTTGGATAGTCCCTCAGAAAGCCGAGATATACTGCTGGACTTTACAGGGTATTTCCAGGCGAGGTTCAACGTTACCCCTCCTAATTCCAGGAGTTCTTGTGGCTCCGAGTAAGGTGGTTGACAAATGAGAGGAGCACGTCTTAAAGGTCTTCGATCCTGGTAGCTAACATTGCCACTAAAACAACTGACGATCTCAGCAGCGCAAATGTTCTCAGCGAGTCTTGACAAATGTCGTAGCCCTAATGCCCTCCATCTGTCTTCCATACAGAAGTGTTTCTGTTGCTCTGAAGGAATCGTTTAAGTCTCGAATCCTCAAGTTCAGTCCTCACGATCCCTTTCATGTGTGTTTCAGTGAAGGTGTCAGACCCTGCATCTACTTACCACTCACGATTCTTTCTTCTTTGTAAATACAGAATGAAAATTAAGATGCTTTTGTGACTGAGTGGGTAGGGGGAATTCTCGTTTTTCTCAAGAGGTTATATGCTTCTCGATGTCTTTTTCTGTCCGTTCTGTTGGCTGGCTGGCTGGCTGGTTGGTCTGAGCCACTACAGCATGATCAAGACGAGTGAGCGTATTTCGGACCAGTAATTTTGGGAAATGTAACAAGTGCCATTTCATTCTCCCATCACATCCTTCATCACCTCTTTGTTATTTACCAGAGAAAAAAGAAGTTTCGAGTCCACGGGCGAGAGAGAGCTTTACTGGTGGTGGTGGTGTGGATTAAACTGATAATGTTGCTTCTCTTGAGGCTCACAGACAACTGCACCCGCTCTATGGAAGACCAGATGTAGCCAATCAACGTGTTTCTCTCTCTCTCTCTCTCTCTCTCTCTCTCTCTCTCTCTCTCTCTCTCTCTCTGTTATTTCGACGATCCTCATACTTTCTGTAAGGCAGAAGCTGCTGTATCAGTAACATGGTAAAGGCCATTTGCGCTAAGGGGACAGTGGCATTTCTCAAGGTGTTATGGTCTATAAACTCCCATGTGCGTGATGGACCAACGTCCCAAGTATGGAATGGACCAACGTGCTAAGTGTGTGAGGAACCAAATCTTCCATTAGGGTCATATACCCTCGGGCACAGTCATCGCTGGCGAGTTACATTAAACTTATGATCCTGTCGGCTCTGCTCCACACCTGATCGGACACTACACATGTGGTGTCAGGCCTCAGGGTGTGAGGTAACGAGAGCTCTGACACCATTCCACTAGTACTGACGCTACTGAGAGTACCTAAAGTTTGCTATAATGCCCTAAGGAACACCCTCCATTGTGCAACTTAGCTCGTGTAACTTGACTGCGTTGTTGTGCATCGTGCCAATCATCCACCTTGTAGTTCAACGTATTATAAACTTCCCTTGTGGTATCATTATGTATATTGTATGCCAAACAGCTGATGTATTTTCAACATCCGGAACATTACCATCGTCCGTATTTTCTGTACGTAGTTTATCTTGTATCTGAATGCTCTCAGACTGTCTGCCCTCATTGCATTTTCAAACACGATGTCACTCTTGCATTTCAGTATTCTTTCACCTCTGTTTAGGCCTTGATCATCATCTGCAGACGTCTAGACGGGCATGGTACTGGCAAGGTTCCTAAAGTATTCTAGGTCCATGTTTTAGGTCCGTAGGGTCTTGATGGAATAAACGAATAGTGACTCGCTGAGGTGGTGTTGCAGGAAGCAAGCTCGACTTTCATATGGCTCCAGCAGTTCTCGATTGGGTTATGGTCAGGAGGAATTCCCAAGCCACTCGAGCAGTTGAATCGTTTTCCCTAATAAGCAATTCATCACCTTTTTCAGCCTTATGGCAGGAAGCACTATCGTGCATAACGTGATCACACTTGTGAACCATACAAAAAGGAATTAGAAAGTCCTCCAGTACCTTAATGTACTGCTCTCCATTCACTTTAGTACCCATTGCACCACTAAGGAAATCCCAGATGGTCACACTACATGGGTGTTTCAACGTCTTCACTGGGAAACGAAAGTCATACCGGATAGCACTCTCCGGCCTCCTCACCCTCCCCTGCCTCGACTGCACTCACTTGAAGGAACTCTCATCGGGAAAACATCACCTTACTCCACTGTCACTCACTCTAGTCCCTGTATTTCTGTGCAAATGTGAGTTGTTTGTTTTTCATTTCCTTCGTAAGCACGGATTTGGCAGCTGCCTTGCCGCAGGGAATATAAAAGGTCCTTTTACAGGCGATGTTGAACGGTTCTAGAAATTCTGGATGGCTTTACTTGAGCTAGATCGCTGAAGTGCGGGGTTGCTTCGATACGTCTCGTTTTAGACGGTTATTTGTCGATCTAGAAGTCTTCTTTGGGCGACCAAGGACAGGTTCTGGAGGTGGGATGACGTTGTCAGGGAGGCCACGAGTACTGGCAAGCAGCCGCCTGATAGTGCGTTTTGGGAGCCGAGTGCTCCTAGAAATCTCATGCGCCTAAGTTTTCTTGCTCCCTGGCGAGAACTTGGGCTTTCTCCTCCTAAGAAAGATGACAGCCGACCATCTTGAAGCACAAGTGGAAGAAATGAAGCATTAAGAAAGCAAATTCACAAACTGAATTGGCAGCCTGGAAGAACAATAGAAACATCCTTCCCTAAAGATAACCTGAGGCACAATGAGGCGGGTTGTTGGTAATCACACCGTTAGAAACACTAGTTTCAGTGACTATATGTACGATGATTTCACCCTGAGCGAGTCATATGCTTGCACTCACAAGTGAAAATTAGGCGTGTATCGCCTTTGAAAGTATATGGGAGCGGACACGGATATATATATATATAACCACATAATTTCTTCCTGACAGCCGGATTCGAACCGCTACCATTTGTGTGGGAGTTGGTGGCCACTAATCATTATGCCACAGTAGTGCTTCGAATCCAGCTGTCAGGAGGATATTACGTGTTCTGTGAAAGCGCACGGTCATTGCACCCTGTTCACGTCCATATATATATATATATATATATATATATATATATATATATATATATATATATATATGACGTACATCTTGTGGTTAAAGGGATCCTGCATTACACTTCTTTTTTTTAAACGACAGGACGAGAAGAGAGAAACCCTCAGGTCCCTGGGCCAAATTAAGGCCCACCGGACGTCTACCCTTCTGTTATCCACGTACTCTTACCCACCGTCCGCTCCTCCTGCACCCTGCTATGTGACCTCCACCCACGGGCAGTATGTATGTAGTGGAGGCGCGCTTCCTCCCTGCATAACGAGGCAAGTAAGCCATCATCAGATGAGGTTATGAAGTCACGTTTACTACAAAGGACTTGAGGCTGGCCTTTCTTCCCCTATCGTCTTCTGAGGGAAGGTTTTTTGCTTCTATCTTTCGCTTCTATCTTCACCTATCGTGTCCTGAGAGAAGGTTTTCTGCTTCTATCTTTCGCTTCCATCTTCATTTCTTTCGTCAACCCTCGTGAGGGACACGTTGTTAAGTCTTGTCCCTATTCTGACAAGCTGGTGTTTGGAACGCTGGAGAGGACTCGTCAACAGTCCGTTTTCTTTCGCCCTCCCCCCTAAAACGTGTCAAAAATTTGCCCCAACCGCGTGAGATCTATATAATGCTATAACCACTGTTCTATAAATAGGAGGCACGGTGACCATCCCGTGATCTACTTACGTCAACGCCCGCACGGTCAGCGACCGACGGACCGACCAACCATTTTCTTCCCCCTCTCTCCCTTCACCAAGTCCGTGGGGAAGTTTCCCCTCGATCCATGTACGGCGGGGGAGGAGGGAGGGAAGTTTCCCCTAAATCTCAGAGAGGGGGACGTTCCCCTACGTCTCTGCTGGGGGGGAAATGTCCCTAGCTCCCTAACCTTATGGATTACATCAGTGGCCACCGGTCATCTCCTTAACGTCATGTTAACGTAATTCGTCGCACTGCTTGCTCCCCGGCAGCGCTGACGACGGTCTTACACCACCACCGCCACTCTCTCTCTCGCGTGTCGTCTCGTTCCTATTTGGGGAAGCGCCAACTGACCTCCAATGTGGGATTTGATTCTTCTTCCTTTTCCTCAATTCAGTTCCAATGTGGGATTTGATTCTTCCTTTTCCTTGATTTGTGATGCCCCTTTGGGATTTCCTGTTGTCCGGATTTTCCTTGCGCCCTTGTGCCCTTGATTTTTGTATTCCTTGCGCCCTTTATGTCCTTCTTTTCCGGGTGTGTCCTGTGATTTTGTGATTTTCCGGTGCCCCGTATTTTCCTGTAATTGTTTTTCCTTTGATTCCTTGTGTCCTTGCTTTCCTGGGGTTTTTTCCTTGATCCCTGTGTTTTTCCTTGATGCCTTTTGGTCCTGTGTGTCCTTGATTTCCTGTGTGTCCTTGAATGCCTTTTTAAAGTCCTGTGATTCCGTGATTCCTTGTGGCCTTTATGTCCTGTGATCCCCTGTTTTCCCGGTGATGTCCTGTGATTTCCTTTGATGTCCTTGAGTCCTGTTGTCCGTGATGTCCTTTGTCCTGGGTGTCCTTAAACTCCGTGTGTCCTTGTTTTTTCCCCCTGTATGCCCGTGTGTCCTGGTTCCCGGTTCCTTTTCCCCTTGATGTCCTGTAGTCCTTGATCCCGGTGTGTCCTGTCTCTCCTGTGATGCCTGTGATGCCCTGGTCCTCCTGGATGTTTTCCCTGTGATGCTCCTGTATGCTCCTGTGCTGTCCTTGATGCCCTTTCCCCGTGAGCCTGTGTGGCCTTGACTGCTCCTGTGATCTCTGCTTCCTGTGATGTCCTTTGCTGCCCTGAGCTCCGGGTGATTTCCTGTATTCTTCCTGTGTCTCTGTGAGTCCTGTATGCCCGTGATCTTCCTGTGATTCTGTAGGATGTTCCTGTGCTGTCCTGATTCTTCTGGGTGATGCTCCTGCTGATTCTCCTGTGATTGATTCCTTGATTTCCTATGTTCCTGTGATTTCCTTGATTCCTGTATTCCTGTGATGTCCTGTTTTCCTTGAATTTCCTTATGTGATTGATGTCCTTATTTCCTGTGATGTCCATGTTGTTGTTCCTGGTTCCTATCCGTTCCTGATGTCCTGATGCTGCCTTATGTCCTGTTCCAATGTTGGGATTTGATTCCTGATTCCTTTTCTCTCTGATTCCTGGTTCATGGAAGGGGGTCGTGGGTGTTTGTGGCCCCTGGGGTTTCGACCCTGTTGTCTCTACTCCTAATGTTCTATGTCAGTGTTTTGTGATGTCCTTAGCCTTGCTGATCTTGATGTCCTTGTCTCGTGTGTCCTGTGACGTCCCGTGATGTTTTGTGATGTCCTGCGATGTCCCGTGATATGTTGTGAATGTCCTGTGATGTCCTATGATGCCTCGTCATGTCCTGTGATGTCTTGTGATGTCTCGTGATGTCCCGTGATGTCCTGTGATTTCTCGTGATGTCCTGTGATGTCCTGTAATGTCCTGTGATGTCCCGTGATGTTCTGTGATGTCCTATGATGTTTTGTGATGTCCTATGACGTCCTGTGATGTCCTATGATGTCCTGTAATGTCTCGTGATGTCCTGTGATGTCCTGTAATGTCTCGTGATGTCCCGTGATGTCCTGTAATATCTCGTGATGTCCCGTGATGTCCTGTGATTTCTCGTGATGTCTTGTGATGTCCTATGATGTCCTGTGATGTCCTATGATGTCCTGTAATGTCCTGTGATGTCCCGTGATGTTCTGTGATGTCCTATGATGTATTGTGATGTCCTGTGATGTCCTATGATGTCCTGTAATGTCTCGTGATGTCCTGTGATATCCCGTGATGTCCTATGATGTCCTGTGATGTCTCGTGATGTCCTGTGATGTCCCGCGATATCTTCCTCTCTGTCTCCTCCCTCAAACCTACCACTTTTACCGTTACTGTCGCTGCTGCCGCTATGGCTGCGTCCGTCAGGGCGGGTCTCTGTGAGGCGGGCGGCGGTGGTCTGCGGTTTGCGGCGCAGTTTCTGCGGTCTTTGGCAGGTGGGGCGAGACGCTGGTCTTATTCATCCCACCGTCATTTTATCTATTCTGGTTCACCGTCGATGGTTCTCTCTCTCTCTCTCTCTCTCTCTCTCTCTCTCTCTCTCTCTCTCTCTCTCTCTCTGTATATATATATATATATATATATATATATATATATATATATATATATATATATATATATTGGAAAGGATCACAATTGTGCGCGTGATCAAGTATATTCCTAAGAGTCCAAGGGGAAAATGAAACACGATAAGTGTTTCATTTTCCCCGTGGACTCTTAGGAATATATATATAAATATATATATATATATATATATATATATATATATATATATATATATATATATATATATATCCACTATCAGTCTATCCTATTTCAAACACTCTCCTTCCGTCTGTTGTTGGTCCACTGGTTCCCCACTCGCTTTTATTTAAATCTTCTAACACTTCTTTTCTTTATGTTTCACCTCCCTTCCCTCCCTCATCTATGGGCTGCATCGCCAAAATGGAATGTCAGCCAGAGAGATGGAGACCTGACTTGGAGACACGTCCTGCTTAGCTAGCGCCCCACTTCGCCAGCGACACAAACGGGGACGTCATGATACAGCGGCAAACAGTGACAGCGAACACGGTGAGAACGAACACAGTGACAACGAACACGGTGACAACGAACACAGTGACAACGAACACGGTGACAACGAACACAGTGACAACGAACACGGTGACAACGAACACGGTGACAACGAACACAGTGACAACGAACACGGTGACAACGAACACAGTGACAACGAACACGGTGACAACGAACACGGTGACAACGAACACAGTGACAACGAACACGGTGACAACGAACACAGTGACAACGAACACGGTGACAACGAACACAGTGACAACAAACACGGTGTCAACGAACACAGTGACAACGAACACAGTTGACAATGAACACAGTTGACAATGAACACGGTGACAACGAACACGGTGACAACGAACACAGTGACAACGAACACAGTGACAACGAACACAGTGACAACGAACACAGTGACAACGAACACTGACAACGAACACTGTGACAACGAACACAGTGACAACGAACACTGTGACAACGAACACGGTGACAACGAACACAGTGACAACGAACACAGTGACAACGAACACAGTGACAACCAACACGGTGACAACCAACACGGTGACAACGAACACAGTGACAACGAACACAGTGACAACGAACACAGTGACAACGAACACAGTTGACAATGAAGGTAATACGGCGTCAGTGAAGTTAACGGTGGCAGTGAAGTTAACACTACAATGCAGTTAATGATGATGTCTCTCCTTACACCCAGCGATAATGATGGTAACGTTGATTGAGATGTTAATGACGGTGGTGGAGGAGGAGGAGGATCATCAGGTGGTGGTAATAACAATGATCTTGTTATAATTACCTGAGCGACTGATGGTACGAAAGACGGTCCGAAGTGGTTCACAGTGAAAGGGAATTTCTTTTCGTTGTGGGCGACTAAGGGCAGAAAGACCTACTAAGCCTTGAGTATTTGAGAACCCTTGACTTAAAGACCCAAGCCCTGACTTAAAGACCCAAGACTTGACTTAAAGACCCAAGACTTGACTTAAAGACCAAAGCCCTGACTTAAAGACCTAAGCCTCGACTTAAATTTACACTTAAGACTTGACTTAAAGACCAAAGCCCTGACTTAAAGACCTAAGCCTCGACTTAAATTTACACTTAAGACTTGACTTAAAGACCCAGGCATTGATTTAAAGATCCGGGCCTTGATTTGAATAATCAGCCACTGATTTAAAGACTTAGGCTTTGATTTTAGGCGTCAAACCTTGATCGAAATACCCAAACCTAAAACTCCTAGGCCTAGACTTAAAGACCTAAGCCTTAATTTAAAGTTTCAGGCCTAGACTTGAGAACTTAAGCCTTAATTTAAGGGCCAAGGCCTTGATCAAGAGCCACATTTTCACAAGCTGGGTACAGATATATTTACCTTTTTTCCACACTTTAAAAACTTTCCTGTTTGGTTCACGGCCTAAAAAGTTTATGAACAAAATAACTTTGAGAGACCCTCACTTATATTTTCACCCTCATATTATAGCGAACTAGTACCATATATATATATATATATATATATATATATATATATATATATATATATATATATATATATATATATATATATATATTTGATCGCCGTTTCCCGCGTCAGTAAGATAGCGCCAGGACACAGACGAAGGGGGCCAGGTGAGGATATTCCCTCAGAGGTCCAGTCCTCTGTTCTTAACGCTACCTTGCTAACGCGGGAAATGGCGAATAGTTTGAAAGAAAAGAATATATATATATATATATATATATATATATATATATATATATATATATATATATATATATATATATATATAATGTATAAACGCCCCTACATATCAACATATACATACACGTACACATATACGCATGTACATATTCAAGTTGTCTCATATCTCTAACTTGGGCGGTGGGGTTGTGAAGGAGAGACCTCCAGGGGCTGTAAGATTCAACGTTTCGATTTGAAACCATCAAGTCATCTTCAGAGGCGCGTAGAGATGCCGGTGGAGCAGCTGGGAATTGACTGCGGGTAGCTGGGTGAAAGCTGGGTAATAGCAGTAGGCGGACGTGCATGTAGCGCGGCGTGCTCATTGGCTGTAACGCGATGCTGGAGCGTGTAGCTGGAGTAATCTGCCCTGGCCTGTGTTCTTGTCGTTGAGCGATGGCGTCGCTGTTCCCTGATCATCCCCTGCTTCGGCGATGTGGCTTGTGACCTGTGTTCACGGCGTCGTGTCCCTGTAGATTTAACCACCGTGGCCCGTGTGAGGGCAGTGTGGTGTGCTTGATGGTGAGAGGGCGTTTGGTGGATCCATCTCGTAGGTAGGAGGATGAGTCTTCTGGATAGTGTACAGGTGGGTGCTCACCCCCTTCCCACGTAGGTCAGGTCTGCAAGCAGTCCACACAGGAGTCTCCTTGTTGACATTTGAATTCATCAATTACGTTTGGAGTCTTGTAACGTGTCTTGTTCTTTGTTTTTTCTTTTTTGTTGTTTTTTACTCCAGGACAAGCTGTTCCATTCCTTTCAAAAGAATAGTCAAAATGAATAGGCAACGTCGCCCTCATAGGGACACAGCTTAATAAACTACACACACACACACACACACACACACACACACCCAACACGAAAGACTTTAGACCCTGAAGAACCAGCCCAACCCTCCCTCCCTCGGCCATGGGTTTCTAAGCCATGACTGAGGAGGACATGGACCCCTTGACGTGGGGCGGGTGATTATTTTCCGACTGCTGATTTCCAACTGCCGAGAATGGTGGATTAGCCACGAGGGCACCTGTGTGAGGAGGAGGAGGAGGAAGAGAAGGAGGAATAGGAGGAAGAGGAGGAGGAGGAGGAGGAGGCTCAAGCGACCGGAATGTTCCACTGTATTTGAGGTTGTCGAGCGTGGCTGTGTTCCACACGGTGCCTTTTCCAGCTGCCGCACGTAAAACCGTCAACAAGAGCCGACAGTAAAATCTAAGAATTGTGTCTACGATTTTATAGAAAACCCTGAGCCTTGAGGTACCAGGTCAGAGGTCACAGTATCATACCCAAGGGTCGTACTGACATGCTCAAATAAAAAAAAATAGATATTTCTAATCGTATTTTTTTTCTATTTTTCTCATTCCTCTTTTCGTCTAAATTACAAATGTTGTCTGCATTTACGTTAGCTATATATGTATATATATATATATATATATATATATATATATATATATATATATATTATCCCTGGGGATGGGGAGAAAGAATACTTCCCATGTATTCCCTGCATGTTGTAGAAGGCGACTAAAAGGGGAGGGAGCGGGTGGCTGGAAATCTTCCCCTCTCGTTTTTTTTTTAATTTTCCAAAAGAAGGAACAGAGAAGGGGGCCAGGTGAGGATATTCCCTCAAAGGCCCAGTCCTCTGTTCCTAACGCTACCTTGCTAATGCAGGAAATGGCGAATAGTATGAAAGAAAGTTTCATTCTTAGCTGTTAAACTTTCTCCCACCTCAGTGTGGTGAAGGGGAGACGAAGAACTTTTGTTTATCATCAGCGGATGGCGCAGCGACAACCAGTGCTGAAAGACACCTCCTCCTCCTCCTCCTCCTCCTCTTGAGGAAGCATCGCCTTCGTACTTTCCCGAATTAGTTAATGTACTACAAGAGACAACGTTCCCTTAAATCTACGGAACAATGGCTCTACCCACATTCATTAAGTACATAAAGCCCAGTTACCCAAGTGCGTAGGGAAGCCTTAACGCTCTAGAGGTGTGGCATACAACCAGAGAGAGAGAGAGAGAGAGAGAGAGAGAGAGAGAGAGAGAGAGAGAGAGAGAGAGAGAGAGAGAGAGAGAGGTTACCCTCATGATCACACGTCAGCAGATCCAACGGTGAAGGCGAGGTGACACGAGCTATGGCAACACCTGTTGTAAACCCGCTGGAGGGGTGGGTCCGAGACGTTCCCTAGGCAGATGATGTCGATGGTACGGGGAGTCGCCAGGAGTCTGGTGGGCATTAGCGTGGTGTGAGAGGCTATAAGACGTGGGTAAGAGATAGCCAGGGAGATGGCGAGAGATAAGAGACTGTGGCACACAAGAGAGACACTTCAGAATCACAGACACCTGGACAACACACACTGGACGGTGTGTGTGTGTGTGTGTGTGTGTGTGTGTGTGTGTTCAGATCCGCCCAAACCCGCAAGGAAGCACGCGCGCCACAGCCACCACACCAGCAGGAGTAGTAGGAGGAGGTTGCGAGTACGTTCATCCGGCTACGTGGAGGAGGAAGGATTAACACGTCACATCGCACTGAGGCGAGAAACGCGACCCAGAGACCTACCTGCCCCAGCAGGAGCAGGATCAGCAACAGCATCGGCTGCTGCCGCATCACCTGTGTCACAAAGGCCTTTGAGGCCGCAGCAGTTGAAGGCTCAAGAAGCCGCGAGCGAGCGAGCGAAAGAACGAGTGAAGCTTCTTTGGTCATACCTCACTACCATCACTGGGAGTCCATGACCCAACACAGTCTTTAAGATCAGAAGAAATTATGTCGAAACTCTCTCTCTCTCTCTCTCTCTCTCTCTCTCTCTCTCTCTCTCTCTCTCTCTCTCTCTCTATCTATCTATCTATCTATCTATCTATCTCGCGAAAACAGACGACGCTACTTCCTCATCTCATCCACCACACTCTCGCTAAACCTTCCATGGATAAAACATCAAGAAAAAACGAGAATTATATATATATATATATATATATATATATATGTATATATATATATATATATATATATATATATATATATATATCAACTATCATACTTTGTCGCTGTCTCCCACATTAGCGAGGTAGCGCAAGGAAACAGACGAAAGAATGGCCCAACCCACCCACATACACATGTATATACATACACGTTCACGCACGCACATATTCATACCTATACATTTCAACGTATACATACATGTACTTACACAGACATATACATATACACACATGTACATTATTCATACTTGCTGCCTTTATTCATTCCCGTCGCCAACCCGCCACACATGAAATGACAACCCCCTCCCCCCGCACGCGCGCGAGGTAGCGCTAGGAAGAGACAACAAAGGCCACATTCGTTCACACTCGGTCTCTAGCTGTCATGTACAATGCACCGAAACCACAGCTCCCTTTCTACATCCAGGCCCCACACAACTTTCCATGGTTTACCCCACCCCAGACGCTTCACATGCCCTGGTTCGATCCATTGACACAGCACGTCGACCCCTTCAAGTTCGACTGTTATGAAGACCAGTCCTTGGAATGGTCACACACCATGTGAATCCATTAGGAATCTTGCTTCCAGCTAAATCATCACCTCTCTATATCTAAACCGAAATCACCACCAAACAAAGGTAACCCTAGATTTGTCTCCTCACATTGAGCGAAAAAAAAAAAAAAATGCTTGTCAGTGCATCAAGAACATCTATTGGCTAAACCTTGATACGATGCTTCTCCATTCTCAAAAAGAGCTGTTCGCTGAGTACTCAAGGCATTGCCTCACCACAGCAGGTGGTGGTGGTTATTGGCTGTGCTCTTATGCAACATGTGGATTGGTCAGGGAAAACCAGTGTGCTTTACATGAGAGAAAAAAAGAATAGAAAAAAAAATATATGATCCCCAGCTGAGCAGAACTATCCCTCACATTATTAGTGAATGCTTCTGTCAGAAGGCTCTGGTTGCAAGATGATGTGAGGCGAGGACACATCGCGATATATCATGACGGATTATTTGGTGAATGTAAACAAATATGACTTGGCCACCCCGTTTGAGGTAGGTCTCCGGAGGGGAACGGGCGTCAGGGATATAGAAATAATATATATACATATATTTGAGTGTGTGGACGTGTATGTATATACATGTGTATGGGGGTGGGTTGGGCCATTTCTTTCGTCTGTTTCCTTGCGCTACCTCGCAAACACGGGAGACAGCGGCAAAGCAAAATAAATAAAAAATTAAAAAAAAAAAAATACACACACATATATATATATATATATATATATATATATATATATATATATATATATATATATATAGCTACCATTCCAAGATTTGATAATCCTTTAGTTCAGAAGTTGCGTATGGAAAAATTGGGTGGCTGTGCCTCAAGTCGGTTACCCCCAGTGATTTCTGAACACTTCTGTTCAGTGTGTGAAGCTGGTCGAGTCGACTTGAATGGTTTTTCTTTCTTTTTTTTTTTTTCTAACCATCGGTCACTTTTGTAACAAGTCTAGGATGCAATTTGGACACACCATTTATCATCTCCATGACTGAAACGTGGTTGTCTGTGACGTCCGTCCGTCCGTCAAGATAAAAAGACATAAACAAGAACACTAGGTGTTGTTATATAGACGCCAATGTAATTTTCTCGTTCAAATCTCATGAGTGTGCTGACCAAATGTGGTGGCCATCTTGTCTAATCCTCACGACCAGCTCATCAGTGTACTGATTTTCATATTATCCTCACTACCATCCCTGCAAGGGTCAGTTATCCTCACTACCATCCCTGCAAGAGTCAGTTATCCTCACTACCATTCCTGCAAGAGTCAGTTATCCTCACTACCATTCCTGCAAGAGTCAGTTATCCTCACTACCATCCCTGCAAGAGTCAGTTATCCTCACTACCATCCCTGCAAGAGTCAGTTATCCTCACTACCATTCCTGCAAGAGTCAGTTATCCTCACTACCATTCCTGCAAGTGTCAGTTATCCTCACTACCATTCCTGCAAGAGTCAGTTATCCTCACTACCATTCCTGCAAGTGTCAGTTATCCTCACTACCATCCCTCCAAGAGTTAGTTATCCTCACCACCATCCCTGCAAGTGTCAGTTATCCTCACTACCATCCCTCCAAGGGTCAGTTATCCTCACTACCATTCCTGCAAGTGTCAGTTATCCTCACTACCATTCCTGCAAGTCAGTTATCCTCACTACCATTCCTGCAAGAGTCAGTTATCCTCACTACCATTCCTGCAAGTGTCAGTTATCCTCACTACCATTCCTGCAAGAGTCAGTTATCCTCACTACCATTCCTGCAAGTGTCAGTTATCCTCACTACCATCCCTCCAAGAGTTAGTTATCCTCACCACCATCCCTGCAAGTGTCAGTTATCCTCACTACCATCCCTGCAAGGGTCAGTTATCCTCACTACCATCCCTGCAAGTGTCAGTTATCCTCACTACCATCCCTGCAAGTGTCAGTTATCCTCACTACCATCCCTGCAAGAGTCAGTTATCCTCACTACCATCCCTGCAAGTGTCAGTTATCCTCACTACCATTCCTGCAAGAGTCAGTTATCCTCACTACCATTTTTCTGGATGATTATCATATCCTCACTACCATTCCTCTGAATGATTTTCATATCATCCTCACTACCATTCCTGTGTCAATCATCCTCACTACCATTTCTCTGGGTGATTATCATATCCTCACTATCATTCCTCTGGGTGATCGTCATATCATCCTCACTATCATTCCTCTGGGTGACTGTCATATCATCTTCACTATCATTCCTCTGGGTGACTGTCATATCATCCTCACTATCATTCCTCTGGGTGACTGTCATATCATCCTCACTATCATTCCTCTGGGTGACTGTCATATCATCTTCACTATCATTCCTCTGGGTGATCGTCATATCATCCTCACTATCATTCCTCTGGATGACTGTCATATCATCCTCACTATGATTCTTCCGCGTGATTCTCAGATCATCTTCACTATCATTCCTCCCAAGTGATTGTCAGTTTACCCTCATCAGCATTCTTACCAATGATTCTCAGATGATCCTCACTGTGACTGACAGATGATCCTCACTGTGACTGACAGATTATCCTCACTGTGACTGACAGATTATCCTCACTGTGACTGACAGATTATCCTCACTGTGACTGACAGATTATCCTCACTGTGACTGACAGATTATCCTCACTGTGACTGACAGATGATCCTCACTGTGACTGACAGATTATCCTCACTGTGACTGACAGATTATCCTCACTGTGACTGACAGATGATCCTCACTGTGACTGACAGATTATCCTCACTGTGACTGACAGATTATCCTCACTGTGACTGACAGATTATCCTCACTGTGACTGACAGATTATCCTCACTGTGACTGACAGATTATCCTCACTGTGACTGACAGATGATCCTCACTGTGACTGACAGATTATCCTCACTGTGACTGACAGATTATCCTCACTGTGACTGACAGATTATCCTCACTGTGACTGACAGATGATCCTCACTGTGACTGACAGATGATCCTCACTGTGACTGACAGATGATCCTCACTGTGACTGACAGATTATCCTCACTGTGACTGACAGATTATCCTCACTGTGACTGACAGATTATCCTCACTGTGACTGACAGATTATCCTCACTGTGACTGACAGATTATCCTCACTGTGACTGACAGATTATCCTCACTGTGACTGACAGATTATCCTCACTGTGACTGACAGATTATCCTCACTGTGACTGACAGATTATCCTCACTGTGACTGACAGATTATCCTCACTGTGACTGACAGATGATCCTCACTGTGACTGACAGATTATCCTCACTGTGACTGACAGATGATCCTCACTGTGACTGACAGATTATCCTCACTGTGACTGACAGATTATCCTCACTGTGACTGACAGATTATCCTCACTGTGACTGACAGATGATCCTCACTGTGACTGACAGATTATCCTCACTGTGACTGACAGATTATCCTCACTGTCATTCCTCCAAGTGATCGTTAGGTCATCCTCACTACGATTCTTCCGTGTGATTCTCAGCTAATCCTCACTGCGACTGACACAGGTTATCATCACCACAGTCACTCCTCCAAGTGATTAGTCATGTTATCCTCACAAAGCCTTCTTCTGGATGACTGATCGTCACGTAATCTTCACTATCATTACATCAATATCTATCAATAGTTTTAGAAACTGGCCGTACCGCCTTTCCTATATTTTGGTCACTCATGCGAGTCATAAAATTGGTATGGGGCAAACGCGGTTCTTGTCACTCAAATAGAGAAAAGGATGTTAGCACCTTCCATCAACATGAATGATTCGGGAGATGTTTCAATGGATCAGGTGATGGATAACTCGCAAGACAACATGAATGATTCGCGAGATGATTCACTGAATCAGGTGATGGATAACTCGCAAGACAACATGAATGATTCGCGAGATGTTTCATTGGATCAGGTGACGGATAACTTGCAAGACAACATGAATGATTTACTGCATCAGCCTAAGACTGATAGAGCACCTTTGTTTCCCTGGAACACTAGGATCGTCTTGAAGAACAGTAGATTGAATGAGGAAAAGAAGCATAAATCGGTGGACTTGACCTGCACTAAAAGGGTAACAAATGACGAAAGTAGAAAAGTTACTTCAAGGATGAAAGAAGAAGAACGCAGTCATCAAAAGGAACCCTCAGCTCACATGATCATTGAAGAACAAAATGAACAACTACTACGAGAAGAGAATTCTCTTACAAAAGGCCGAAACATCTACGTATCTGGGTTACTCAAGATATTGAACTTCTGCGTCCCCACCTCATTCTACTATCTTATCGCCTCCGTAGCAAAGGTTCCGTTTCAGACGCAGAAGGAAATAGAGGAGCGGTTGCCTGTTCAATCTATAACCACGAAGCTTCGTTTTCTAACAAAAGTAGGCGCAATTAGTCACACCGGCGGTGGTCCCGTTCACGAGCGATATTATATAGATATCCACAAAACCTGGGCTTTCGTGAATCGGTTTCTTTCCAATCTGTATGAGGAGGCCTCAGACGACAGATATTTCCAATGGAAACCAACAATGAAGGACTATTTGAAACATATGGACAAGTCTTACTAAATAGCGTTTGAAGACGAAACGCTCACAAAGTAAGAATGTCTTGAACTTCAAGAAAATTATCTATACAGGCACAGAATATATGACAACGGTGATATGTATCCTCCTGTCTATGTAATAAGTGACTTCGTAGGGAAAGCCGAATGGTTACTGAAGTGTTTAAGAACGGAAGCTAACATCATAGACTTTCATCCTGTCGGCGGCACTCTGGATTACTATAAGTGGCCATAGGCTTGCCACAGTGAAATAAGAGCCACTTATTACGATATAGTGCAAAAGAATTGGGCAGTAGATGGCTGCATCACTGAGCGTGGCTTCGTGAGGAGAGGAACCTTACTGTATATCCAGTCGCTTGAAGAGGAGGCTCGTCAAAGACAAGGAACGGGGTTAATTCTTGAGTAGTACTTCAGAAAAACGATGTACAGCGTAGACTATCTTCACGAAGTGATCTACATACTGGCTAGGCTTGGGGAAACCTTACTGGTTGAGTATGAAGATCATGGAAGTGTTAGATGTACTTCCGAGAATGTTCAAACACAGAAAAAGTACCGTGCTATAGACTTGACGGTCGTGGATTGTGTGATAGACTACTGCATAATGAAAGGTCTCCGAAAACCAATGGGTTTGGCTCGCTTACCAGCCATATAGGTATGGATCTACCAAAGATTACATCTGAAAGTCTACCACAAGCAACTGGTTAGACTTATCAAAGACATGGTGACCCAAGATATTGGAATATGTTACGTCGAGGAGGAAGATGCCGCGGTTTGGCACAAGCCTAAATGGATAGACTCAGAGATGAAGTTCCTCTCATACTTAAAAGACGTGGCAGACTCGGGGGAACCGATGAAAAGTTTCTTGAGTTATCTTCATAAATTCATGGCCAAGTGTGGTCTGTAGATAAAGGCTCCGGGTAAGATTTGGTATTATGCGAAACCACCATCACCACCTCCGGAAAAAGGTGTCAAGTTAGATAGAGACCGTATGACGCTAAAGCTCGGTTTGAACGCCCTCGACTCGTCCGAGCATGATGATCATGATTATGACCTGGTGGAGGACATTGAGAAGAAGATTTTACGTAGATAGGAAAAGGCTGACAAAGCAATGGTTCCAGATCGTCAGTTAAGTTACTCAAGCACTGAAAGCAGTTCATCGCAATGCAACTCGGAAGTGGAAGTGTAATATTATATGTATCATAAAGAAAATTTTGACGGTGATGATGACGATAAAAACAGAGATGATGATGAAGAAGAAGAACCTGACTCGGACCCTCTAGCCCTAGATGAAGAAGACGCTTTCGTAGTGTGTGATAACCCCGAGCATGAATTAAGCGAAACACATATTTGTATGGAATACACAACTGAAGAAGAAATCGTGGAGAAAAGGTCGCATCCGTACTACCCCATGCAACAAGGCGTCGTGCCATCCTTGTACGACATCGAGCATGATAACTATCCTGACCAGTCGAGTAATAACACTGCTCATAGTGAAGGGGAGTTGCTCTCGAAAAGTGTCCTCGTCCAATATGGAGAGACTTATGAAGAGTTGTTACATGAGACAAGACGTTTGATGGATCAGATAGACACGCCATCCCCGTCCACTGACACTTCGGATTATGATTCAGACGCAGAAAGAAATCCTGGCTTAAGTCCGCTTGATATAAACAACCCTGAGTCCGACGTGTATAGCCTGTTTAAGGCTTATGTGCCTAAGGAAACCGATCTAGGCCAAATAGCCGGACACGAAAAAAGGGGAGAATTTATATACTCGAAAGAAGATGCAATAGTATTCGCAGATATTTTACATGGATTTCTGCGGCATGCATGTGAGCCGAGTTTCCTGGCCTTCTTTAAGAGACTGTGCCACCTGGAAAGGTGGGTGTACGAGAGGAACCTCGGACAGTGGCTCTATAACAACGAAAAAGTGAAGGTTTTTATCTACAAGGAACCTCTCTCAAGGGAGTTGATCCCCTTTTCTCATGACGCACCGCACGAAATGTTCCAACTGTTTAAGACCCAATGTATCGATGCTCTGCGAACGTCTGAGATAGAGACTCTGAAAAACAAGGAGTTACAAAAAGAAGAATCGTATCTGCACCGGGGCTTCGTTGTGGAAGATTACTATATACAGAATGATAATCGTGTATGGCCGCTATATTGGAGCACCAAGCTAAAACTGGAACAGGAGATCGAGGACAATGACACTAAGACTGACAAGGTGAGGAATTTGGAGTCTAACAGTACACTACTTCGACGTTATTGTGGCGATGAGAGAAAAGAGAGTGAACAGAAGACTACGAGCGGTGACCATGCCGAAGGGAAGACCGAGAAAAGCGCCTAACATAGGCAAAGGAGTGGACGTGATGTACAACTGTGGAAGTACAAAAAGACGGTAAATATCTATAAAGTGAGTAACATGAAGAGGCCGACCTGTAATGAGGTGAAGCTACTGTAGTTAGTCTTCAAATTAATGCCAAGGCTTACTGATGAGTGTACAGATAAAAGTGAAGTATACGAAAGGGCACAGTATATAAACGCAGTAGTAAGAATATGTAAGTCAATATCAGAAGACTTCTTAAAACGGGAACAGGAGGAGCTTGAATAACAAAATTTGCCGACGCAAACCGAGATAGAAGATTGGTTGTACGGGGGATAGAAAAGAAAGAGGCCTTCAAGGGAGAAAAAGAAATGTCCGGAAGATGAGGAAGAACTTTCCAGTAGTGAGGAAAGAAGAAAGATGATGTGGACATGGCCCGAAGATGAGGAAGAATTTTCCAGTAGTGAGGAAAGAAGAAAGAAGAAGAAGAAGAAGAAAAGGAAGAAGAAGAAACGTTACGAGGATGAGGATGAACTTTCCAGTAGTGAGGAAAGAAGAAAGAAGAAGAAGAAGAAGAAGAAGAAGAAAAGGAAGAAGAAGAAACGTTCCGAGGATGAGGAAGAACTTTCCAGTTGTGAGGAAAGAAGAAAGAGGAAGAAGAAGAAGAAGAAGAAGAAGAAGAAGAAGAAGAAGAAATGTCACGAAGATGAAGAACTTTCGAGTAGGGAGGAAAGCAAGAAGAAGAAGAAGAGGAAGAAGAGGGAGAAAAGTTCAGATGATGATGAACAACTTAGCAGCAAAATGAGAAAGGTTGATAAGCGTGACAGGAAAAGGTCAAGAAGTCCAGACGATGACGAGGAACATCTCAGCAGCAAAATAAGAAAGGTCCAAAAGTAGGATAGGAAAAGGTCAAGAAGTCCAGACGATGACGAACAACGCAGCAAAATAAGAAAGGTCGATAAGTAGAAGAGGAAAAGGTCAAGAAGTCCAGACGATGACGAGGAACTTCTCAGCAGCAAAATAAGAAAGGTCGATAAGTAGAAGAGGAAAAGGTCAAGAAGTCCAGACGATGACGAGGAACTTCTCAGCAGCAAAATAAGAAAGGTCCAAAGGTAGGATAGGAAAAGGTCAAGAAGTCCAGACGATGACGAGGAACTTCTCAGCAGCAAAATAAGAAAGGTCCAAAAGTAGGATAGGAAAAGGTCAAGAAGTCCAGACGATGACGAGGAACTTCTCAGCAGCAAAATAAGAAAGGTCCAAAAGTAGGATAGGAAAAGGTCAAGAAGTCCAGACGATGACGAGGAACTTCTCAGCAGCAAAATAAGAAAGGTCGATAAGTAGGATAGGAAAAGGTCAAGAAGTCCAGACGATGACGAGGAACTTCTCAGCAGCAAAATAAGAAAGGTCGATAAGTAGGATAGGAAAAGGTCAAGAAGTCCAGACGATGATGAGGAACAACTCAGTAGCGAAATATGAAGGGTAAAGTTGTCAAGAGCAAAGTGGGAAGACCCGAACTTCGGCATCTGGCCAAATGAAGAGCTCAACTGAACCTCTAACCCGAACTCTTCTTGGTCATCAAAATGATGCGAAAACTTAAAAGGTGTAATCAGGTCACACTCACTCCAGGCATTCCCCGTGAGTTATATCTCCTCTGCCCATCCTGCAGATTTTATATGTAGATTTATATCATGTAAGATTTATATCATGTAAGATTAATATCTCTCAATTCTGGTTTCGTTACTCTGCCCATCATGAGGATTGAAAATAATGATAATCTAACTCATGTTGTGATTTGTGCTCCTTAGGGCATTACCTTTTTGCAGTCCAGAGTTTATTCATGATGAGTTTAAGAAGATACATTCTATTGGATCTAAGTTAAAGTACCGTAGACCCTTCACTGAAGTGAGCAAAGAAATCATTTTATAGTTGAGCTCAAACCTCCTATTGACACCAAGAATCGTTTAGTTCTCCCTTTCAATAATAATTTTACTTTACTTCCCACGTTGCTTAAATCCTTTAACGTAAATGTTGCCTTCAGCAACACTTGGGCATGATAGGAATCGTTTGTAATTGGCGTGCGGCGTTACACCAGAGAATGAGCATAACAGGGCGATATTACTAGGAAAAGAGGACCTGTGATCAACGACATTTGTAAGGTTACAGCGATGATACGCTGCCGGAAAAATGGCCATCCGCTACGCACTGGCACATAAAATCCTTCCACTGCTTTGAATGTTTCACGGAAGCATTCCCAAGCAAAACACATCGTTTTCATTAAACGATACCATTCCACATTTGCGTGTCGCAAGTGATACAAAGGTCATCCAAATCTTCGAAAAATCTGATGGCAACATTATCTTACTCCCTTTTTCTTTTTTTGTTTTCTCTCTTCACGACGTCCAATGTTGACAGCCATTACAAGTGGTGTAAATATATATATATATATATATATATATATATATATATATATATATATATATATATATATATATATAATATTCGCAAGAAATTTGTCTCTGATTACCTAGTGTAACACTTTCCTCCAAACATCATACACTATCTCTCGTAGCAAGACCTGCCCCATACGTTCTCTTCGGGAGTTAGTCTCTCAACGACTTGTTGAAGGAAAGGCACACTGGCAAGGAAGTCTCTAGAACAGCCCACGCCCGGAGTTATTGGCAAGGATTTCCTCCCCATCAAAAAAAAACTTTCTCCCCACCGAAGTATTTTCTCCCCACCTAAGGATTTTCTTCCCATCAAAAAATATTTTCTCCCCACCTCAGTATTTTCTCCCCCATCTAAGTGCTTTCTCCCAGCCCAAGATTTTCTCCCCAGCTAAATCATTTCTCCCTATCTAAATCCCTTCTCCCACCTGTGGATTTCCTCCCCGTCAAAATACTTTCTCCCCACCTAAGTATTTTCTCCCCATCTAAGTGCTTTCTCCCCGCCCAAGATTTTCTCCCCAGCTAAATCATTTCTCCCTATCTAAATCCCTTCTCCCCACCTATGGATTTCCTTCCCGTCAAAATACTTTCTCCACACCTAAGGATTTTCTCCCCAAGTACTTTCTCCCCCACCTAAACAACGGTATACTAAAAATCTCTCAGTGTAATCCAATCGCCATGCTCAAGTGTTCAAAGTCTTTCCGTCTACATCTGGTGTGTGTGTGTGTGTGTGTGTGTGTGTGTGTCTGCAAAAGGGGCGTATAAACGTATCCTCTTTTTTTTTTTATATCCTTTTCTTTTTCAATCCTTTCTCTGGCCAAAATTTGTCTTTAATCACCACAAATATGGAGACGACACTCAAAAGAGCTTACAACATTTTTCTTTTTTTTTTTTTCCAGCGCACGGATACATAATGCGTAAATCAGGTCACCATCACATACTGTATCACCAATATCAATCTTAAATAACTAATAAATGAAATAAAAAATATCATGTCATCATCAACTATATTGTATTACCCATACCAATCTTGAATGATAATAAAAATAACGTTTCTGAAGTCGTCATCATCACCTATTTAATAAACCATATAATCTATAAATATCAATAACACACACACACACACACACACACACATATATATATATATATATATATATATATATATATATATATATATATATATATATATATATATATATATTACAGACGTGAAACCACCACTTAAAAGACCCACAAAACAGAAAAACTTAAAAAGTACGAATGAGGTGAATACATAAATGAATTAATGAAAAAAGGGGAATATATATATATATATATATATATATATATATATATATATATATATATATATATATATATATATATATATATATTTTTTTTTTTTTTTTTTTTATACTTTGTCGCTGTCTCCCGCGTTTGCGAGGTAGCGCAAGGAAACAGACGAAAGAAATGGCCCAACCCCCCCCCCCCCCCCATACACATGTACATACACACGTCCACACACGCAAATATACATACCTACACAGCTTTCCATGGTTTACCCCAGACGCTTCACATGCCTTGATTCAATCCACTGACAGCACGTCAACCCCTGTATACCACATGACTCCAATTCACTCTATTCCTTGCCCTCCTTTCACCCTCCTGCATGTTCAGGCCCCGATCACACAAAATCTTTTTCACTCCATCTTTCCACCTCCAATTTGGTCTCCCTCTTCTCCTCGTTCCCTCCACCTCCGACACATATATCCTCTTGGTCAATCTCTCCTCACTCATTCTCTCCATGTGCCCAAACCATTTCAAAACACCCTCTTCTGCTCTCTCAACCACGCTCTTTTTATTTCCACACATCTCTCTTACCCTTACGTTACTTACTCGATCAAACCACCTCACACCACACATTGTCCTCAAACATCTCATTTCCAGCACATCCATCCTCCTGCGCACATCTCTATCCATAGCCCACGCCTCGCAACCATACAACATTGTTGGAACCACTATTCCCTCAAATATATATATATATATATATATATATATATATATATATATATATATATATATATATATATATAATGGCCTCGTGTGCAGGATGCGTCCGAAACTGTGTTGACAGACGTTGTCATAAATATTTCGCTTCGGACGCTCAAAAAAAAGTACAGCTTAAATTCCCTTTGAAATTTTCAGTACCTGCATTATTTTTTCTCTCTCTCTTAAAACCTACAACCGCGTGAAGCGCATACGAGGAAATAAACACGATGAATGCATAAATAAGAGATACAAAATTGTCATTCTTTTGTTCCGCGATGAAAGAAAATGAGAATAATAAATACTTCAGTTTGAAATGGATGACCAAAGTATTTGTTGAACGCGCCCGGGACCTGCAAACTTTTCCCTAAACTTTTTGTACTTAAAAAACCTTTACTACTCTCCCCCTCCTGAGCATGATTATATGTATGTGTGTGTATATATATATATATATATATATATATATATATATATATATATATATATATATATATATATATACATATACAAACAAAGTGCATATGAACGGGTACTTTCACACAACATACAAACTTCCAATAGCCATGATCGAACCGGGGACCCCTGCATGGCAGGCGGGGGCGCTACCGCTAGGCTATGATCGCCCCGGGTTCGATCCTGGCTGTTGGAGGTTAGTACGATATATATATATATATATATATATATATATATATATATATATATATATATATATATATATATATATATATATATATATATATTCTACCACAAATGCACTAGTACCATTGTCTTCAACTGCCGGACGAAAAGCCAAAAAAAAAAAAAAAAAAAGTATATATAAATAACCCCTTTCGCTTTCCGCCTCGAATGGGATTAGGTATACAAAGCGACACCCCCAACAGCCCGCTTGATCCGCGAGAACAGCGACTTTCTGGTGTTTAACTCCCCCACTTTTGCAGTGCTAACGTTCTTATTTGCCCCAGTGTGGTTGTAATGCCACTCCTGCAACTTCTCGGTGATTTCAAGCTTCGCTGTCTCCTACATTCTTGCTTCCTCCGACGTCAAATGTCTGTGTGGCGTCGTAGATTTTAATCTGGCCTTACATGGGTATCAAAGGCTTTCCTTCCTTCCTTCCTTCCTTCATTCGTGTCTTTCTTTCTGTGAAGTCATGGTTCGTTCGTCCGTTCGTTCATTCGTCCGTGTCTTTCTGTCAGTGAAGTCGTGGTTCGCTCATTCATCGTTCGTTCGTTCATTCATGTCTCTCTTTCAGTGAAGTCATAGTTCGTTCGTTCGTTCGTTCATGTCTTTCTTTCAGTGAAGTCATGGTTCCTTCCTTCGTTCATTCATGTCTTTTTCTCAGAGAAGTGAATGTACCTTCCTCAGCCCTTTGTAGCTTTTCATTCAGTGTAGTCAATGTTCCTTCCTTCGTTCTTTCAGTGTGGTCAGTTCCTTCACTCTTTTATCACTTTCCCAGTGAAATAAAGGTTCCATCCTTCGCTCTTTCACGCCTTTCTTTCACTGCAGTCAAGATTCCAATCTCTCTCTCTCTCTCTCTCTCTCTCTCTCTCTCTCTCTCTCTCTCTCTCTCTCTCTCTCTCCTTTCCATCAGTGTAATCATGCGTGCATCACACCTCCATCACTGGCATCTAGACACCAACCACATACAAATACCCAATTACCAACCAATCTTATCCTTCACAATACTCCATCTAGCTATACCAATAACACACACACACACACACACACTCACACACACACACACACACACACACACACACACACACATCATCTTTTTACCATTACAAGACTCCATCTATGTACTAATGCTAGACACACCATTAGTATTATCCTTCACAAGACTCCATCTATGTACTAATATCAGACACATCATTAGCCTTATCCTTCACAAAACTCCATCTATGTACTAATGCCAGACACACACATAATCTTTTTACCCTTACAAGACTCCATCTATGTACTAATGCTAGACACACCATTAGCCTTATCCTTCACAAGACTCCATCTCGATACCGAGATAACACGCCATCAACTTTTTAGCCCTCACAAAACTCCCGTTGAGGCTTTTCTCTCCATCTTGCTAAATTCCGCAGCCTCCATCAGACTGACTGCTCGCCGTCTTTCTCTGTCCATCTCTATCTTTATTTTATCAGCATGCTCTCTCTCTCTCTCTCTCTCTCTCTCTCGTCGTTTCAAAACCGTGTCACAATACTCTCTCACTCTCTCTCTAGTCGTTTCAAAACCGTCATAAGTAATATTCTCTCTCTCTCTCTCTCTCTCTCTCTCTCTCTCTCTCTCTCTCTCTCTCTCTCTCTCTCTCTCTCTCTCTCTCTCCCCAGCAGCGACCGGGAAGGTGTTGGTGATTGTGATGATGTATGCAAATTGTTGTTCGGGCAACGTGGATCTTATGCTCACGGTTCCTCAACCCTGGCCAGGGTGGAAGAGGGCCTGGGAGAGTGGCCAGGGAGAGGACGTGGAAGAGTGAATAAGGACGGGGCGTGGGAGAGTTGGAAGGGAGAGAGGTCTTGGTTGAGTAGCCAAGGAGAGGACGTGGGAAAGTGGCCAGGGAGAGTAGTCAGGGAGAGGACGTGGGAGAGTAGCCAGGGAGTGGTAGGTGTGGGGCAGTGGCCAGCCAAGACGACGTGGAAGACTGGTTCAGGGTACAGAGGGCGTGGGAGGACAACAAGAACATGAGAAGACGTGGGAGGGACACTGTTCAAGGAGAGAGGACAAGGAATGGACGTGGGAGAGTGGGCAGGGAGAGGACGCGACTGATGATGTGATTGTTACACGAAAGTGTACTTGGGAACTTACCGTGTTTCATTTTCCCCCGTGGACTCATAGGAATATATATATATATATATATATATATATATATATATATATATATATATATATATATATATATATAGTATCACTGAGTTATTGCATTTGCCAAAAAAAAAAAAGATAATCATTATGTGCCACACACGTCTTCCCTACTATGCCAATCTATATAACAACGTGTCCCCCTAAAAATCAGACCTCACCTGAGGGGGTGTTCTCGGTCACTCATGACCTCACCTGAGGGGGTGTTCTTGATCACTCATGGCCTCAACTGAGGGAATGTTCTTGGTGACTCACTGACTCACCTGAGGGGGTGTTCTTGGTTACTCATGACTTCACATCTCCTTCAAGGATCATTACCTGAAAGAAAAGGAAAAGAAAATCACCACTGGGCATAGAGGAACCAATGAGACATCTCATCAACTTAAGCACGTTAAACTAAGTTATTATCTCCCATCATACTGACCTCTTATCTCCATACAGATTGACCTCTCATCATCTCCCGACATATTGACCTCTCATCATCTCCCATCATATTGACCTCTTATTATCTCCATACATATTGACCTCTTATTATCTCCATACATATTGACCTCTTATTATCTCAATACATATTGACCTCTTATTATCTCCATACATATTGACCTCTCATCTCCCATCATATTGACCTCTTATTATCTCCATACATATTGACCTCTTATTATCTCCAAACATATTGACCTCTTATTATCTCCATACATACTGACCTCTCATCATCTCCCATCATATTGACCTCTTATCATCTCCGTACATATTGACCTCTTATTATCTCCATACATATTGACCTCTCCACCCAGTGTGGTGGGGGGTGGCGGAGGCAGGACGCCCTGGTTTAAGACGATATCAATACGAGAGTCTTCACACACCTCCAAGCCACACAGGGAGGCCATAGGGTCACATTGGGTTCATGGTGAGGGGCGAGACACCCAAGCGCCTCTGCTCCGGGCTCGAAGGACCCGGGTCGTCCGTAACCCAGCCCAACTGTAGGATCCCGGAACACATATTTTCTTTTCTTGTTTTCTTTTTTTTTTCTCCGTGGAAGATCCTGTCACTGGGGAGATGAAACGCGGTATGAACTGTGAAACAACATCTCAAGTCTGAGGGTAGTATACCTGCAACGTGAAAGCAAAGAAACGGTTTGGTCAACAGAAGGAAACTATTGGTTCCACGGAAGGAAACTATTGGTTCAACGAAGGAAACTGTTAGTTCAACGGAGGAAACTATTGGTTCAACGAAGGAAACTGTTTGTTCAACGGAAGAAACAACTTGTTCAACGGAAGAAACTACTGGTTCAACGGAAGAAACTATCTGTTCAACCAAAGAAACTATTTGTTCAACGGAAGAAACTATCTGTTCAACGGAAGAAACTATTTGTTCAACGGAAGAAACTATTTTCTCAACGGAGGAAACTATTTGTTCTTCCTTCGACGAGACGATGTATGAATTGATACATTACTATAAATCACAATTTTCACACTCAAGATCCCCTCAAAAAAAAAGAAAAAAAAAATATATATATATATATATATATATATATATATATATATATATATATATATATATATATATATATATATATACAGATTAAAACAATTCAAAATATACATCCAAATTCTCTCCTAACTCTTTAACTTCAATTCTCACAACACGACTACACAACTTACTATCCATCAGTTCTTATTTCTTAGAATTTCTCTTTGCATACAGTGAATGAAAGTGGTCAAGGGACTTCCAACACAAGTCATTCCCAGTTATCACAGTTTCCATTACTACTACACCGGAGGATATGTAGTGCACATACCCTTTCAAATGGTAGACAGACAGGTACCTCCTGACCTACGTATACCATACAGCACTCTTAAGTGTATCATACACAACCATACACCATTGTCGACGTATATGGCGTCCTTTGTATGCAAAGTACATTGTTACATTGTAGTACTTGGTAGACATTATAATGTCTCACAATAGCCAGCACTAGAATTCCCTTGAAAAATCAAGGTTTTCGTATCTATCTATCTATCTATCTATATATATATATATATATATATATATATATATATATATCCTTTTTTTTTTTTTTTTTTTACTTTGTCGCTGTCTCCCGCGTTTGCGAGGTAGCGCAAGGAAACAGACGAAAGAAATGGCCCAACCCCCCCCCCCCATACACATGTACATACACACGTCCACACACGCAAATATACATACCTACACAGCTTTCCATGGTTTACCCCAGACGCTTCACATGCCTTGCTTCAATCCACTGACAGCACGTCAACCCCTGTATACCACATGACTCCAATTCACTCTATTTCTTGCCCTCCTTTCACCCTCCTGCATGTTCAGGCCCCGATCACACAAAATCTTTTTCACTCCATCTTTCCACCTCCAATTTGGTCTCCCTCTTCTCCTCGTTCCCTCCACCTCCGACACATATATCCTCTTGGTCAATCTCTCCTCACTCATTCTCTCCATGTGCCCAAACCATTTCAAAACACCCTCTTCTGCTCTCTCAACCACGCTCTTTTTATTTCCACACATCTCTCTTACCCTTACGTTACTTACTCGATCAAACCACCTCACACCACACATTGTCCTCAAACATCTCATTTCCAGCACATCCATCCTCCTGCGCACATCTCTATCCATAGCCCACGCCTCGCAACCATACAACATTGTTGGAACCACTATTCCCTCAAACATACCCATTTTTGCTTTCCGAGATAATGTTCTCGACTTCCACACATTTTTCAAGGCTCCCAAAATTTTCGCCCCCTCCCCCATCCTATGATCCACTTCCGCTTCCATGGTTCCATCCGCTGACAGATCCACTCCCAGATATCTAAAACACTTCACTTCCTCCAGTTTTTCTCCATTCAAACTCACCTCCCAACTGACTTGACCCTCACCCCTACTGTACCTAATAACCTTGCTCTTATTCACATTTACTCTCAACTTTCTTCTTCCACACACTTTACCAAACTCAGTCACCAGCTTCTGCAGTTTCTCACATGAATCAGCCACCAGCGCTGTATCATCAGCGAACAACAACTGACTCCCTTACAAGCTCTCTCATCCCCAACAGACTTCATACTTGCCCCTCTTTCCAGGACTCTTGCATTTACCTCCCTTACAACCCCATCCATAAACAAATTAAACAACCATGGAGACATCACACACCCCTGCCGCAAACCTACATTCACTGAGAACCAATCACTTTCCTCTCTTCCTACACGTACACATGCCTTACATCCTCGATAAAAACTTTTCACTGCTTCTAACAACTTGCCTCCCACACCATATATTCTTAATACCTTCCACAGAGCATCTCTATCAACTCTATCATATGCCTTCTCCAGATCCATAAATGCTACATACAAATCCATTTGCTTTTCTAAGTATTTCTCACATACATTCTTCAAAGCAAACACCTGATCCACACATCCTCTACCACTTCTGAAACCGCACTGCTCTTCCCCAATCTGATGCTCTGTACATGCCTTCACCCTCTCAATCAATACCCTCCCATATAATTTACCAGGAATACTCAACAAACTTATACCTCTGTAATTTGAGCACTCACTCTTATCCCCTTTGCCTTTGTACAATGGCACTATGCACGCATTCCGCCAATCCTCAGGCACCTCACCATGAGTCATACATACATTAAATAACCTTACCAACCAGTCAACAATACAGTCACCCCCTTTCTTAATAAATTCCACTGCAATACCATCCAAACCTGCTGCCTTGCCGGCTTTCATATATATATATATATCCATATATATATATATATATATATATATATATATATATTATTATTATTCCTATGAGCCCTTACATATTCGCCACTTCCCGCGTTAGCGAGGTAACATTAAGAATAAAGGACTGAGCCTTAAAGAACATATCCTCACTTGGCCCCCTTCCCTGTTCCTTCTTTTGGAAAAGTAAAAATTGGAGGGGAGGATTTCCAGCCCTCGCTCCCTCAACTTTCAGGCGCCTTTTACGACACTCAGGGAATACGCGGGAAGTATTCTTTCTCCCTTATCCCAAAGCCCAGGGATAATATATATATATATATATATATATATATATATATATATATATATATATATATATATACAGTCAGTGCACATATTTCACAACAGAATCTGGAAGAGGAAACAGAAAACGGAGATTTATCGTTTTCCTTTCTATTTCCTCAAGTTAAACATCATATATATTTTTTTCTTTTCGGCGAAACACCAAATTATATTCACTCAACTGTAAGAGAACGACTCTGGATATACGAGTTCTTGAGTTGTTGTCTTTCTGCGCCGGTGTGTGTGTGTGTGTGTGTGTGTGTGTGTGTGTGTGTGTGTGTCCTCATTATGAGGGTAAAAACAACAACTGTTTCTCGAGAAATGCAGCTCAAATAATGAAGACTTTTCTTGCTGTAATAGACTTCTCCGGGGAATCACTCACGGCAGGAGAAAGAAATATATACATACATAAAAAAAGTTAAGGAATGGTAGGAGGAAGAAAAGAAAGTGGAAGAAAAAGAGGAGGAGGAGAAGAAAAGAAGAACAAGAAGAACAAGAACAAGAAGTGTAGGAAGAGGAGGGGGAGAAGTGGAAGAAGAGGAAGAGGAGGAGGAGGAGGAGGAGGAGAGTAGTAGCAATAATAATAAGAGGAGGAAAGAGAAGTGGAGGAGCAGTGGAAAGAAGAGGAAGGAAAGGAAGTGGCCAGAGAAGCGAAGGAGGTGTGGGAAGATGTGGAAGAGAAACATCTATGGAAGACGAAAACCAGGAGGATATAGAGAACGGGTAACAACTAATGGCGAAGACGAACCAAAGAAACAACAAAAAAAAAAGGAAAAAACTCGAAATGGTGATAGAAAACGGAAAGAAGAGAGAGAGAGAGAGAGAGAGAGAGAGAGAGAGAGAGAGAGAGAGAGAGAGAGAGAGAGAGAGAGAGAGAGAGAGAGAGAGAGGGTGGGGGTAGGCGAAGGAAAAAAAAAAATTCATGGGACTCGGTAAATGTCCGATGGAAATCTAAATACTAAATATACTCGGAGCAAGCAAAAATTCTGACGAATTTTGCACCGTCAACACTCTGTCAAAAGTGACAGGTCCTCCAGTAATTAGCTCCAGGTAGTCTTCCGAAAATAGGCCAAGAACACACACACACACACACACACACACACACACACACACACACACACACACACACACACATGGTTCACAGGGGAGGGGGGAATTTTCTTGTATCATTATAAATCTTATTGACTTTTTATGACAAGAGTTTGTAGCAGGAGCCATGGCTGGAGGAGATGGGAAGTGGATTGTGTTTTTGGATAGCTAGATAGCTGATGATACAGCGCTGGTGGCTGATTCATGTGAGAAACTGCAGAAGCTGGTGACTGAGTTTGGTAAAGTGTGTGGAAGAAGAAAGTTAAGAGTAAATGTGAATAAGAGCAAGGTTATTAGGTACAGTAGGGTTGAGGGTCAAGTCAATTGGGAGGTAAGTTTGAATGGAGAAAAACTGGAGGAAGTGAAGTGTTTTAGATATCTGGGAGTGGATCTGTCAGCGGATGGAACCATGGAAGCGGAAGTGGATCATAGGGTGGGGGAGGGGGCGAAAATTTTGGGAGCCTTGAAAAATGTGTGGAAGTCGAGAACATTATCTCGGAAAGCAAAAATGGGTATGTTTGAAGGAATAGTGGTTCCAACAATGTTGTATGGTTGCGAGGCGTGGGCTATGGATAGAGTTGTGCGCAGGAGGATGGATGTGCTGGAAATGAGATGTTTGAGGACAATGTGTGGTGTGAGGTGGTTTGATCGAGTAAGTAACGTAAGGGTAAGAGAGATGTGTGGAAATAAAAAGAGCGTGGTTGAGAGAGCAGAAGAGGGTGTTTTGAAATGGTTTGGGCACATGGAGAGAATGAGTGAGGAAAGATTGACCAAGAGGATATATGTGTCGGAGGTGGAGGGAACGAGGAGAAGAGGGAGACCAAATTGGAGGTGGAAAGATGGAGTGAAAAAGATTTTGTGTGATCGGGGCCTGAACATGCAGGAGGGTGTAAGGAGGGCAAGGAATAGAGTGAATTGGAGCGATGTGGTATACAGGGGTTGACGTGCTGTCAGTGGAGTGAATCAAGGCATGTGAGGCGTCTGGGGTGGACCATGGAAAGCTGTGTAGGTATGTATACACGTGTGTGGACATGTGTATGTACATGTGTATGGGGGGGGGGGGTTGGGCCATTTCTTTCGTCTGTTTCCTTGCGCTACCTCGCAGACGCGGGAGACAGCGACAAAGTATAAAAAAAAAAAAAAAAAAAAAAAAAAATATATATATATATATATATATATATATATATATATATATATTACTATGAGTCCACGGGGAAATGAAACACGATAAGTTCCCAAGTGCACTTTCGTGTAATAATCACATCATCAGGGGAGACACAAGAGAGAAAAAATGTAAGTCAGTTGATATACATCGAAGAGACGAAGCTAGGACGCCATTTGGTAAACATGCAACAGATATAATGACTCCTTAAGATTTATTTATTCTTACAACCTACTGAGACTTTAGACCAGCTCCAACCACCGATCATATACACGGATGATTAAAGTCAACCAGAAAATAAAAATCTAAATACGTATATGCAAAGTGATGGAAAACAGGACGTAATGAAGTAGGTTAAAAAAAAAAAACTATCTCGCTGCGAATCAATACGTACAAGAGACTCGAGGGTTGACACACACAGTACCCTAGTTGTGTCACTGGACATCAGAAGAACTGTGATGGTGACGAGGGGGGTCCATCCGGCAGGCAACAGAGACTCTTGTGTGTGCTTTAGGTAAACCAGCTTAAGCTACAGGGAGACGTTAGCGACCACAGACTGACCCACGATGAAGAGAAGGGACCAGAGAGAGAGAGAGAGAGAGAGAGAGAGAGAGAGAGAGAGAGAGAGAGAGAGAGAGAGAGAGAGAGAGAGAGATGTAATTCAAATTCTTAGTTCCACAAAAGGATTTCCCGTTGTGGACGTGGAGCCATATTCTAAAATACGGGGGGCAGAGAGAGAGAGAGAGAGAGAGAGAGAGAGAGAGAGAGAGAGAGAGAGAGAGAGAGAGAGAGAGAGAGAGAGAGAACAAGCAATCGAAAGCCTGAAAATAAGAATGAAGAAGAGAAGAATCGGAGAAAATGGGAGAAAATATTTCTTCAGTAATAGGGTGGCGGATGTGAGGTGTATATGCTGGGTGAAGTACGAAAAGTTTAAAAGGTTTTATGAAAATGAGAGAGATTAGAAAATGGATCTCCATGGGTGAGATTTCCAAACTTTCTCTCTCTGGTTATATCCACTTAAGGAAAACAAGAAGGAAGGAAGGAAGGAAGGATCGAGTGAAAGACTCTTTTTGAGTTATCGGGGTCCGAATATTCAAGAGGATGAGAGGTGTGCATGGGACAGAGCGAGTTGTAGTAATGTGATATACGGGAGGCGACGTTTGGATTCCACCAAGGCATATGAAGCGGCTAGGGGAAACTGTGGTAAAGTCTGCAGGGAGGTTTGGCTGTAGATAGAGGGCTCTGATTTCGATCTATCATCATCCATGACAACTGGAGAGTTGGCTGTGAGCAAACGAGACCATTCTTCGTCTGTTTCTGACGCTACCTCGTCTACGCGGGAGACAACGTCAGGGTCGCATGTCTGAGCTACGTAACGTTACCCTACGTAGTACTACACCTTACGATAGTTAGCACCTGTCCTCTATCCTCGCTATCTTCCAGCTGCGTATAACTGAAAAGAAAACGCGACGGAAACAACAGGGAATAACACTGATAATAACAAGGACGATAATTTAAGGAAAGAAATGAATTTCTTATAAACTCGACCCCCCACAACTACCCCTCCTTCGACCCTCCACCCCTAAAAGTAGCAACCCAAATAACCCCCCCACAGGAGGAGAGAGAAAAAATTCGAATACACACATTGCGAAGCGATAAGCGAGGAGAGCGTTATCTTCCCTCGAGGAAAATGTTATCTTGGGGTGGGGAAAATTATTTCGGGTCTGCGAGCGAGAACTTCCTAGCGAGAAGTGCACGCCGGGCCACGGGCCGGGCCGGGCTGTGGTGTGGGAGGCAGGGAGGGTGGGTATGTGGTGCGGGAGGGAGGGAGGTACGTGTGTGTGTGTGGTGGGTGGGGAGTTGGGAAGGACTAGCATCACGAGTCCATTAGACCTGCTGCTGAAAATCTACAGGAACCTGAGGAGCAGCCTCATGATAGTGCCTCCTCCTCCTCCTCCTCCTCTCTCCGTCCCGCCCTCCCTGGCTGGCTGGCTGGTCGGCTGGCTGGCCTCCCCCGGATGGTTCAGCATCCATTACTGTTCAGCATCTGGGATGGCTCCTCAGCCCAGGCGTATAATATTGACGTAATATCTCACTGCGGCGCAGAATAACCGAAGAAAAAGTTTTCTTTTACCTTTTTTTTTTTTTAAGTCATAAAGGTAGATTATCTTTCGTCCTGATACACTTGTGGTGACCGGACCAATGCTTGACAGCCCTGTGGTAAAATTTGCCTCGTCTTCTCCGTCAAGACCTAGTGATAAATACTTGACTTGCGCCACGTCACTAGTGAAAGGCCTAGCCTATTGTATACACATCCACTGGTTTGCAGGACACACACACACACACACACACACATATATATATATATATATATATATATATATATATATATATGTATATATGTGTGTGTGTGTGTGTGTACGGCAAATGTCTCTCTGCTTCCCATAGCTTGTGTGTGGTCACCCTACCACATGACGACTGACCGTTATGACGCCTCCTTCCATCACTCGTACCTCCGCCTGTGCAGACAGACGAGTAGCTCTGATATTATATATATTTTTTCCCCACTTTTTTGCCTATTCATTATGTTCCCTTCACCCAAGACGCAATAGCAGAGTCCCATGTTTTGTTTGCGTCATGTCAGTCACGATGTGAATATAACGATGTGTCAGAGATACAAATAATATAATGACGCGTTGGAAACCGATCCACGAGACGGCCTGTCGAAATGGCTCGGGCTATAGACGGCATGACGCCTTTCTCGCTGGTTTCACACCGCGAGGAACGACTGTATGTATATTGTACTCCTTATCACCCCCAGTGTGGTGTTCCAATGAGCGAGGGAATCCAGGGAACGTGAGCCCTAATTCCATCAAAGACGATCAAGTCGTGCCTGTGTCGTGCTTCAGACACAAGCCTATTATACTGGCATCGAAGAGGGTTTCGTTACAGTTAGCGAGGATGGAGCATCGCTTACACTCAGACCAACTCTCTCGGACAAATCAATAAACATCAGGGCAATAACATAAGCAACCAGTTCAGTGCGGAGTGTCGATGCCCAATGAGTAGTCTCGAACCCCCTTTCGAGACAGAATTCATCACAGTCTTTTATAAAAGTAACAACACAAGCAATGCCAAGAGCCACATCGGTCTGTCACAGGGATCCAGCTGTATCTATACCTCGTGAAATCTTATGTTCACTGGCGATGGGGTGATTCAGTGTGACTCAGCCTCAGTTCTGGATGTGATCTGAGCAGAGGCTTCGGAGGAGAGGAAGGATGTCAAAAGGGTGGGACAGCGCAGCAGCTGCTGCTCTCACACCTGTCAAAAAACGGATGTAAGGAGTACAGGTTATCATAACTAATCTGGTATTGTGTGGTCCCGTGCTGTGCCCTGGGGTTAAGCTACAGCTCTGAGTGCTCCAAGCCATCCTCTGCTCTGACGGCTACGTCTCGTTACCACAACTCCATGTGCTGGTTCATTTCCATGCCACGATATCAAGACTATCGTGGGCATTTTCATGGGCGATCCCATACGCAAGATCCATTATGGAACTTGACTTCTTATGGAAGGGCGTCTACAGCAGACTTTCCCGCTTTTCCCAGGACATATGACAAGCCCCAGCCCCTCACCAGGACCTGGTGTCTAGCTAAGCATGGGAAGGGTATCACTGACGCCAGAGGTGTTGAAGACATCTCGTCAGCGTAACGAGGAACATAATGGACTCGAGAAAGGCATTAATCCGGACATTAAACAAGGTGGGGATGACTTCGTCAACACGTGTGGACTAATCAGGTTCAGACTCTCCTGACTTTCAGCGATGTGTCATTTGAAGGTGAACAGATGACCTTCTGTTGGACAGACAGCCAAAGACAGATTAAGCGCAAGAGACCTCCACTGAACAACGCCACTCCACCTGAGTGGCGGACGGAGGAGCGAAGTCTTGTATACATAAAGCCATCCACCTCTCTCGTTCGTGACTGGCGTGTGGGGGATGTCGTTGCTGATTTCCTAGCTGTACAGTCCACCGAGCCTCCGAGGGGGTTCATACCAAGTGGCCAGTCACACTCGAGGGAGCCACACCCTGCTGCATCACATCTCGTCCTCGAGGAGCCGTCAACTGCGACGCGAGGTCTCCCCACACTCGGACCGCCACCTGGAGAAGGTGCGATGGTCCCCTGTCGTAGGGTCACACTTGCGACGCGCTATCTCGCATAGGTCACCACGGACGTTATGGGACATAAAACCCTAACGTAGTTCCTGGGGCGAGATTGATGATGGGGGAGGAGAGAGAAAAAAAGAAAAAAAAAAAGGGACTTCTTCGTGTACTATAAGACCATGAAGCCCCAGTACTTCCTCACAAATGGGTCTGCGGTACTGCAGGGTAATGGCCAGTGCGTCTCGCTGACGTGCAGAAACCAACTCACATACCTGACGTTGAACGGACCGTATGGCGTATAGGAGTACTTACAAAAGTACTGCATCTACAGTGGGTCATGACGGCAGTAGAGAGGTAATCATAGTGTTTTCCTGCTGGTCCGCGTGCTCTCAGTACTTAAAGGGTCAGGTGAAAGGTTAGCCCGCCCGCCCCACACACACACCCATTAGTCATACCGTCGTGCTTTAAGGGGGTTAAATATCTCTCTCTCTCTCTCTCTCTCTCTCTCTCTCTCTCTCTCTCTCTCTCTCTCTCTCTCTCTCTCCCAGGACAAGGTGCAAAACAACACTCGCACATAACGTTAACCTGAGCACACGTCAGGGTGCTTCGTCCTGGGGAATCCAACCAATTCCCCTAATAAATCCCAATCGAACTTTCCCCCTGGCAGATAGATCGAGTCTAATCCCCCATCTTGCAGGTCGAGAGTTATTGTTTCCCTCCTCAGTCCTCCTCCTCCAGCGGAGGAACAACACCGGTGTGGCCCACCCTCAGCATGAGGCCCACCTCAACTGCTCCTCCTCATCGCTCATTCTCGTGTGTTTCAAACTCTGGGGTG
>NC_092231.1:10700696-10710696 GCF_036320965.1 Panulirus ornatus
AATTTGTAGGAAAGGTTACTATTTTATTCTTCCCCCTCCTCCTCCTCACCCCGCTACTTCGAGCCACAAGGAGGAGGAGGGTACATCCCCGTGACCACAAGGGTTAATTCCCGCACGGTAGTCTTAACCCCCCCGGGCCCCTCCTCGTAACTGTTGGACTCGCTTTGCTACGTGCGTACCTCCTTACTCCCTTGGGAAAGTCGCGCGCGACAGCGGGTCGGTCGTCCTCGACCAGCAGCAGCAGCGGTACGATCCTCGACTTCCGTTGCTGGGGAGGAGGGAGGAGGGTGGGTTAGCTTCTTCTTTCTTGGAGTAGGTCAGCCTCATTCACTCACTGATCCTACTCAGAGGATTTTCTTTTCTTTCCCCTCTGTCCTTTTGCCGCAGAGGATGACACTCTGTGGCACAACCCCGTGCCCAATCCTACGGGCGGGGTCGCGACAGAGGAGACACGAGAGCAGCAAAATGGTCCAGCAAAGTAAGAGGCCAGTTCTCCTCCAGAGGAGTATTTCCCGTCAAAGCTACTCCTCGACAGGCCTGCCCCTCGACGTGGCTACCCCTCAACAAGGATCTTCCTCCACATAGCTAGCTGCTCCTGAACATGGCTATCCTCCACTGGGGCTGTCCTCAGCAAGACTCACACCTCAATGTGGCTGCTTCTTAACAAGGACCCTACTCGACAAGGCTACTCCTTGGGACGACCACTCCTCCTCGACATGGATAGTGGTACTGTTCGACAAGGAGAGCAGCGGACCGGTCGACAGCTCGACGTGACAACCACAACCACAGGCGTGGTTAAACTTGGTGACGAGGGAAGGAAGTAAGGAAAGGGACGAGCTCTTAAGGGTTATCGTGGTGACGCAAGCAAGGCTAAGAATAGACCTGTCCTTCCCCACAGGAAACCCACGGGAGACTGACCCGTCACAGGCAACTGATGGAAAGACTGCCAGCGTCGACGACAGCCCAGGCCAACCGTTGTCGGCGTTGGCACAGCCAGCCGTCAAGCCAGCCGGCCAGACAGCCAGCCAGCCAACCAACGCTCCGATCAACGCCGGTGTTCAGGGAAGCGTCGAGGATTACAAACATACGAGAACCGAATGTGGGGCATCGCATCCCTTCTAGGTACAATTAAGTAAACTCTGATCCTTCGTGAAATGAGACTCGATCCTCCTTTATACGCGACTCGTCGTCAGCTGTCTTGACTCGGATCCTCTGATGTGATGAGTCCACAGTCTTCAGAGAGAAGTTCACAACAGCTCGATTAATAACTTGCCCAGCTTAGCAAAGCCGCAGACCTGGCTGCCGTGACTCAGACGAGAGGCAAAGTTATCGTTTTCTCAACAAAGGATTTTTAACAAGGCGTATCTTCTTTTATTCTTCTTCTTCTTGTTTTACGTTGGAGGCTCCAGGTAAGAAAATAATTGCCACATCAAGGCCAGGCCTTATATTGAAATACAGTGAGGATTACGAAAGGGAAAACAGAAGAGGAAAGGGTAAGTATGTTACGAATCTTGGAGGAACTGGGGGGGGGGGGGGGATGTCTTCTAAATTAGAGCAACAACAACGTCTGAAAGCAACACAAGATGACATTCAGAAATACGAATGCGTTCAAAACAGCCCCAAGCGACTGACATCATCAGCGCCTCTGTCGTAACTCTTAAAAGCGATCCTACGTCAGTCATCTACGTCTGCTTTCGTATTCACTCCACACACTACGATTTATCCTTCTGATCTCTTCGATAATCACGAACAACTTGGAACAGGATCCGATAACCCGCTGCTTTTAGCATCCTCTTGTGTCCCTTTACATACGATCATTCCATCAAAGGTACAACAATTGTCCCTCCTTTAAGTACGATGTCTACGGTCATCACAACATCATCATGTACGAAATACGATACCTTTATCCCCATCATAACATATATATACACCTCCCATCGCCGCATACAAAGCATTACATTATCATAACTACACCAAATCAAGACTTCAAAGTAAAACCAATGATAAAAAAAATTGAAAAATCAAAAAAAAAAAGACAAGAAAAGACAATCAGAAGGTATTTCGTGAGAAAGCGACCACAACAGAGCTGAAGAATTCGTGCATCTCAACGGAAATGAATCAACCCCCACACAAACTGTGTCGTAGAAAACTGCCGAAGGAGAAAACCTCTGGCTCAAGTTCTTTGCCTAGGAGTCGAAGTTGTGGGTAGCCAATCTATTTTGCAGGTCAACTCTCATTCAAACCACGAGTTAGATAGTAAAGTGTCGTCAGCACTCATGTACAAGAGTTAACACATTACGATCCTCCACCTCCGCCACAATGATGAGGGTAAACTCACGGCCACTCGTTTACCAGAGCCCACTCGCACCCAATTATATTTTCAGACTAGCGTTCCAGCTGCTCGCAAAGTCTAACTTACAAAGTCTTAATACCATGCTGGTCCCGTTTCAGACCTTACTGTATCTTACGTATAACTTACAAAGTCTTAATACCATGCTGGTCCCGTTTCAGACCTTACTGTATCTTACGTATAACTTACAAAGTCTTAATACCATGCTGGTCCCGTTTCAGACCTTACTGTATCTTACGTATAACTTACAAAGTCTTAATACCATGCTGGTCCCGTTTCAGACCTTACTGTATCTTACGTATAACTTACAAAGTCTTAACTTAATACCATACTGGTCCCGTTTCAGACCTTGTACCTTTCGTATAACTTACAAAATCTTAACTTAATACCATGCTGGTCCCGTTTCAGGCCTTACTGTACCTTACGCATATCTTACAGTGATTTAGAAGATCTTATGTTCGATGTATCCTAACGGGGGACCCCTTTGTGTCCCTGGGCCCCACTCGGACCCCTCCAGTCACCCTTCTTTGTCCATGTACTGGACCCACTGTACGCTCTATACTGGCCTCCACCTACCCCTAGACATGTGCCCTTCACCATTACTCTTACTGAAATGCTTTGTCTGCGTACATCTAGACAATGAATATTTCCAAACTAAGAAATACAACTACTCCCACAACTCGTGTTTTAGGGATTACTCTAACCCTCCCTCCTACAGCTGGGGCTGGGACCCCTTACCTTACCATTACGGAGACCTTACAATGGCTTTGGAGATTTTCCCATCCTACAGCTCGGGTTTTGAGGGAGGTGTTCAACCCTGCCACAGATAAGGACTCAGTGCCCTCTTTTTCACCTCTTGCACCTTTCTCTTGACCTCTCGCCTCTTTCTTTTAATATCTCCCAGTCATTTGCATTATTTCCCTGCAAAAATCATCCAAATGCCTCTCTCTTCTCTTTCATTAATAATCTTACTTCTTCATCCCACCACTCACTACCCTTACCTTACCTCATCTTTACATCCGACTTCGGTGGTCTTCCACCCCTTCGATCTCAGGTCTGGCGAGGTTCAGGCTGCCCGTGTTGCCCACAGATATTACACGATGACAGTTTCATCCACTCCTATACAGTCACCCGGGTATACCTTCCCTCCTTCACAAAGGTTAAGCAGGATGAATAGGACTCGAACGGAGGCAATGACACACACATGTTTGGGTCATCCAACGTCAGTCATGGCTCGAGGTATCTCGCGAGTCCCTATGTGTAGCGAGATCACTAAGTCTCGACGAGATAAGGACTCTCTCAACCTTGAAGGAATACCGCCAATTATCATACGCCATTATCCTAGTGATTCAAGGGGTCATTATGGAGATCCTGTTCCTCCATCTGGAGCAAAGAGAGGCCTTGGGGAGAAAAAAGAAAGGCTCCTGTAAGTGACAGGTGAGGGGCGACCCTGGACCTGTTTTCGTCCACAGGTAAAGTGTTTACTTCGGGGGGAATCCTAGAAAAGTAAAATCACACACACACACACACACACACACACACACACACACACACACACTACCATATAATACTAACCTCCAACAGCCAAGATCGAACTCGGGATCGCTGCGTCCCCCCGCCTCCTACGCAGGGGTCCCGGGTTCAATCCTGGCTGTTGGAGGTTAGTATGATATATATATATATATATATATATATATATATATATATATATATATATATATATATATATATATATATATATGTATATATATATGCACACACACATAAACACACAGATTAAAGCTGTTCGCTCTCGTGTTGGGGTTAATCTTAATTTCAAAAAGTTTCCTTTCTTTCTCTCTTTTTTTCTTCTTTGCCCAATGGCATGTATTTCTTCTTGTCTTTCGTGTGTGTGGAGCACCGCGCACCATTACAACTCCAACAGGTGTCACAATCAAGTCCAGACCTTTCTTTTCTATCCATTGGGGGACCACAAAAAGGTTGGTCTGTCTGTGCCTCTGGAGGAGGAGGAGGAGGAGGAGGAGGAGCCATCATAAAACCATCCAGCCAGCGAATACCATCATCCTTATCGTCTGATTATGCTGGTGAGTAGTGACCTAATTAAATAAACCCTAACATACAAATGGCCTTATTACATCAGTCATGTCAAGAGACTCTCAATTCATGGGGGAGGACTGTCTATAAATCCAGGATACCTTTCTTCTAGATGAGGGACACTGTCACGGAACAGAAGCACTGTCACGGAACAGAGGTACTGTCACGGAACAGAAGCACTGTCACGGAACAGAGGCACTGTCACGGAACAGAAGCACCGTCACGGAACAGAGGCACTGTCACGGAACAGAAGCACCGTCACGGAACAGAGGCACTGTCACGGAACAGAAGCACTGTCACGGAACAGAAGCACTGTCACGGAACAGAAGCACTGTCACGGAACAGAGGCACTGTCACGGAACAGAAGCACCGTCACGGAACAGAGGCACTGTCACGGAAGAGAGGCACTGTCATGGAACAGAGGCACAGTCACGGAACAGAGACACCGTCACGGAACAGAGGCAATGTCACAGAACAGAGGTACAGTCACGGAACAGAGGCACTGTCATGGAACAGAGGCACAGTCACGGAACAGAGGCACAGTCACGGAAAAGAAGCACTGTCACAGAACAGAGGCACAGTCATGGAACAGAGGCACTGTCACGGAAGAGAGGCACTGTCATGGAACAGAGGCACCGTCACGGAAGAGAGGCACTGTCATGGAACAGAGGCACAGTCACGGAACAGAGGCACTATCACGGAACAGAGGCACCGTCACGGAAGAGAGGCACTGTCATGGAACAGAGGCACTGTCACGGAACAGAAGAGACAATGTTCTACCAGACGTGTTGTATGTGTTAAGTACATGGGTGTCTGACTTAAGAAGGTAGAGTTCTTTGCATTAAGTAAGCAGGTGTTAATGTTAAGTACGTAGGTCTCTTGAATTAAGCAGGTAGGTGTTCGTGTTAAGTGGGTAGGTGTGTATGTTAAGTAGGTAGGTGTGTACGTTAAGTAGGTAGGTATTTGTGCTAAGTAGGTAGGTGTTTGTGTTAAGTAGGTGGGTGTTTGTGTTAAGTAGGTAGGTGTTTGTGTTAAGTAGGTGGGTTTTTGTGTGTTAAGTACGTAGGTGTTTGTGTTAAGTACGTTAAGTGTTTGTTATATAGGTTAAGTGTTTAAGTACGTTAAGTGTGTGTTAAGTAGGTTAAGTGTGTGTTAAGTAGGTAGGTGTTTGTGCGTAAATAATCTGTGTTGATGGTTGTTATTTTTTCCCCTCCACGACACAGGAACGAACACGTGTTTACACGGGTAGTTGAGGGGCGTTGACGAGGTAAGCAGGTGTGGACATAGTGACCACAAAACACATACACACAGACACACACACACACGAGCCACAAGATGACGCATCTGTGTCACAGTGGAAAATAAATATACCAGTCGAGAGAGTTACTGATAAAGAGTACGGGGAGAGAGAGAGAGAGAGAGAGAGAGAGAGAGAGAGAGAGAGAGGAGAAGGAGGAGGAGGAGGTCGAGCAGTGGAGGTGGTTATTGAGAAGCGTACGGGGGGGTGTGTGGGGGCGGGCGAGCGCGGCGCGCGGGGAGTCGTCACTGCTGCTGACGCAGTGGTGTGTGCTGGCCAGTCCCCTCAAGTCACACGCAGGGTGCATACGGGTGGCCACCACCAGCCAGCCAGCCATCATGACACAGGACTTGAGCTGAAAAGTCTGCCATGGTCATCATCGCCTACCAACACCCACCACTCACCACCACCAGGGGCGCTGCCTGTAATGTCTGTATTCATCCCATCCCCGATGAAGACGCCACCGCGCTCTGCAACTTCCACTGGTCATACATTATGCCTACCATACAACAGAGGGTTATTCATTCATACAATGAGCCTACCGTACAACAGAGGGTTATTCATTCATACATTATGCCTACCATACAACAGAGGGTTACTCATTCATACAATAAGCCTACCATACAACAGAGGGTTATTCATTCATACATTATGCCTACCATACTGTTGGTGAGCGACTCCTCCCGGTTTCACCGTTGCTTAATTAACATTACAGGTTGAAGAGGTGGATTACAAGGGAGGATCACATGACATCACTGTGATTACTATTACATCAGCTAAATGCCAAGGCTGGCGTAGCCACAGAGTGCTCAAGTGCTTACGCACATGCGTACGACTCACTGCACACAACGTAAAAAAGACGCGAGACAAAACGTTTTTTTTTTTTTTTTCCTTTTTTGGCGCCGTGAAAAATATGACGGTGGCTACGTCTTATGTCGTTTTACGCCCCTCTTCCTCGGTCGCCATTTCCGTCGTGAAATTTCGAGAGATCGTTTTCTGTCGTGCTCTGTGTGTGTGTGTGTGTGTGTGTGTGTGTGTGTGTGTGTGTGTGTGTCTCCAAGTCGTCTCGACTGATATTTGGGACAAACAAAAAAACCACTTTCATTCCCAGACAGGATGAGGAGGAGGAGGAGGTGGAGGAGGAGGATGAGGAAGAGGAGGATGAGGAAGAGGAGGAGGAGGAGGAGGAGGAGGAGGAAGAGGAGGAAGAGGAGGATGAGGAGGAGGAGGAGGAGGAGGAGGAAGAGGAAGAGGAGGATGAGGAGGAGGAGGAGGAGGAAGAGGAGGAGGAGGAGGAGGAGGAAGAGGAGGACAGAGGGCTTGACGACGTAAGACCTGACGATCCACGACACCGGGCGACCTCCCTCGCTGACCTACCCATCTACCTACCCTCCAACCCTCGAACGACTCAGTGGGGTGACGAGGACGACTGTAACGACACGCGAGTAATTGCGGTTCAAATGACATCCACCAAGGGGGGGGAAAAATATATATATTTGGCCACGGTGCAACACGCCGCTCTACAATCCAATCCCATTTTCTACGGCTCTCTCTCTCTCTCTCAATCACTCAATCACTCAGTCTATCTATCTATCTACCTAGAGAGAGAGAGAGAGAGAGAGAGAGAGAGGAATAGAGATCTTTATAGTAAATCTAGGCCAGGATCCATTGGTGTTCAAAAAGGAGTAATCATCCAAGTTCAAAATAAAAGTTACAGCACAATGCGAGTGACTCATACAGCGTCATGTTCGGCTCTGGTGGTGTTGGCGACCGGCCCAGGACCCTAAGGCCTACGTAGCCTCGCCACCACATCCTGCTTGGCCTCTTACACCCCGTAGCATCATGTTACATTACATATATTTTAAATACCTTTATACTTTATCGCTGTTTCCCGCGTCAGCGAGGTAGCGCCAAGAAGAAACAGAAGAAGAATGGTCCATTCACTCATATGTACATATATATATATTTACATAAACGCCCATACACGCACATATACATACATATCAACATACACACATAAACATATATACACAGGTACATATTCATGCTTGCCTTCATCCTTTCCTGTTAACTGAGTGTTATGTTTCTCTCTTGTGTCTCCCCTGATGATGTAAACGAAAGTGCACTTGGGAACTTATCGTGTTTCATTGTCCCCCGTGGACTCATAGGAATATCTTGATCACGCGCTAAATTGTGATCCTTTCCAATACACACACACATATATATATATATATATATATATATATATATATATATATATATATATATATATATATATATATATATTATCCCTGGGGATAGGGGAGAAAGAATACTTCCCACGTATTCCCTGCGTGTCGTAGAAGGCGACTAAAAGGGAAGGGAGAGGGGGGCTAGAAATCCTCCCCTCTCGTTTTTTTTTCTTTTTAATTTTCCAAAAGAAGGAACAGAGAAGGGGGCCAGGTGAGGATATTCCCTCAAAGGCCCAGTCCTCTGTTCTTAACGCTACCTCGCTATCGTGGGAAATGGCGAATAGTACGGGGAACTACACATGTAAAGCACCTGATACCCAGTGTTAGACTCGCCCTCCACTCTCAGTGAGGCGTCGACCACTGAAGAAAAACATCTGTGCAAGTGTTTCCTTCTCAGTGTACGAAACGAACGGTGAGGGGTCACTTAGAACTTTTTCTAAGTGTTCATCACATGTCTAAGTGAGTGCTACTTAGGTACTTTTTCACCCCGGCACTTTATGCTCCACACACACACACACACACACACACACACACACACACACACACACACACACACACACACACACGTGAATTCATTCTAGAGACATATGCAAACACATGGAGGGTAAGATTTACGAGTGGCCTGCGACCTGGTCTTCAACTCTTCCAACTCCCCAGAGTCTGGTGGGTCTGTATGGTGAGTGCTGAGGGCTGAGTCATGTGTGTGTGTGTGTGTGTGTGTGTGTACTGATACCTCTTATGTAACTCATCTGGCCACGTGTTATCCATTCGTTTCTCACAATTCTCATCTCTCGTAATCATTACCCATTTCTTATCAGTCGTATCATTCTCATTTCTTACATACTTCGTCGGGCTGGGTATCTCCCTCCCTCCCATATACAGAGAGGGCCTTCAGGAAACGCTGCTTCTGCAATGATGTGGGAAGACATCTCTAAAGGGAGATACGAATTAGCCTATCGACATGCCAACCTCTCTCTCTCTCTCTCTCTCTCTCTCTCTCTCCTCCCACCATAGTTCAACCTCTGGAAACGAGAGAGAGAGAGAGAGAGAGAGAGAGAGAGAGAGAGAGAGAGAGAGAGAGAGAGAGAGAGAGAGAGAGAGAGAGAGAGAGAGAGAGAGAGAGAGAGAACCTCCAATCACCGCCTGGTCGCTTTCAAGACACACGAGTTAGACAAATACCCAACTAACATGGGTCGGGTGACGAGAGGAGGTGCCTCTACCAGGCCGACAGAGCCCCTCCTGCAGCGGCGCGTACTCATACTCTAAATCAGCGAAGTTAAGTGACTCCTGCCTGGGTACAGGTAACTGTTGTGTGTCTATGTATAACTCACTCTCTCATGTGCCCTTAAAAGTTCTGCGTGTCCTGGCCGTCCCTGCAGTCTTTTCAGTTAAGAGTCTTTCTAATGACGTAGCAGTCAAACGACATATATATATATATATATATATATATATATATATATATATATATATATATACAAGCTAAGTCTCTTTGTTGTATGTCAACTGACTGTTATATTTCTTTCTCGTATGTCCCCTGAGGATGTGATTATTACAAGAAAGTGCACTTGGGGACTTATCGTGTTTCATTTCCCTGTGGACTCAGGAATGCATAAATGTATGTACCCTCCCTGCACTTTCTCTCCCCACCTATATATCATTGGGTCAACCACTCATACTGTTCTCATGTCTCCCTTACCATCATCTACACACTCGTGAAAGCTAAAGTCTCACATCCACACAGAAAACGCAGGCCTACGCCATTAACCTCACGATTTTAATACGATCTTTCGTTAGTTTATTCCCATCTATCATAGCCCATTGGCCATCTATCCCCACCCACACACCCCACCAAGAAAGCTCATATTCCTCATATTTCTGTAATCCTCGTACGAGTGTACCTCAGCTTAACGTGTGAGTGCACCTCAGCTTAACGTGTGAGTGTACCTCAGCTTAACGTGTGAGTGTACCTCAGCTTAACGTGTGAGTGCACCTCAGCTTAACGTGTGAGTGCACCTCAGCTTAACGTGT
>NC_092231.1:10713196-10750696 GCF_036320965.1 Panulirus ornatus
ATCAACCGAATCACCACTCAAACTGATTATGACGATGGACTGACAGTTGTGCAACTGATATTAGGATGAGTCCCTACACATGACTGCCATAGGCTATTCTCGTTTTTTCTAACCACCGACATCCATTGTAGTCTATCCCACAGGAAGGCGAAGGTGCAAAATCGCGAACACCATTCAAGTGCTCATGAGAACAGCGGGGCTCCCCCCCACCAATCAGGGACTGGAACTCTTGGTCAACAACTGAGAGGAGGAGGTTGGGTGGTTGGTTAGTTGGTTGGTTTGGCACCACCCCCAACTCGGACCGACTTTTCTTGACCGGGGCGAACGTGTGTGGACGTCGGGGGTAAACTTGGAAGTTAGTGCAACCAAATTAAAGTCTCCAAAGCTCAGTGACTTACGAAGCAGGTTGGGGGGTGTGGACACTGTCGGCACCTCTCTCTCTCTCTCTCTCTCTCTCTCTCTCTCTCTCTCTCTCTCTCTCTCTCTCTCTCTTATCAACATCTTTAGCCTAAGTGACCTCGAAATAAAGTGAGAGTCTCGCGCCGCGTTGAGGCGAAGCAATCGACGAGTTAGCGTCGGACGGTGTGACGCGGTGCGGTGTGGCAGCGTCCCAGCCAGCGCGCGTGCGCTACAGCCAGCCTGGTAGCGGTGAGGTGGCGCGATTTCCCCACACAGTGGCATCCTGTCAGTAACTTTATGTTTATTTATCTAAGACGTCACAGGAAACTGACAAACGCTATATATATATATATATATATATATATATATATATATATATATATATATATATATATATATATATATATATATATATATATATATATAAATAATTCTTTTATCATATTTCATCGCCGTCTCCCGCGTTAGCGAGGTAACACTAGGAAACAGACGGAAGAATGGCAAGCCACCCACATACACATGTATATGCATAAACATCCACACACGCACATATACATACCTATACATTTCAACGTATACATACATATACGGACATATACATATTCATACTTGCTGCCTTCATCCATTCCCGTCACCACCCAGCCGCACATAAAAGAAACAGCACCCTCCTCCCCCCGACACGGGCGAGGTAGCGTTAGGAAAAGACAACAAGGGCCACATTGGTTCACACTTAGTCCACGGTGAAATGAAACACTATGGGTTCCCAAGTGCACTTTCTTGTAATAATCTCTTTTCTTTATGTTAAAGGCTCCAGCCACGGACAAAAGTCCACATCAAGGCCGGGCCTTAATTGAAATACAAAGAGAAAATTATGAAACGGGAAAAGGAAAGACAAGAGAAAGCATTTACGAATTTTTAAGAAAGAGAAAAACCTGTCTTTTGAAATGTGCCAGGTCGAAGTTATTGGGAAAGATATGAGAAGGTAGAGAGTTCCAGAGCTTCGAGGTGTAGAGAAAGAAGCAGGTATAAAAACGGCCCACCCCGAGTTGATGATGACCACACAAAAATCATGCGAGGCAGCAGCTTGCCGAGTATTGCGTGATCTAACTAGTGGTGTGGGCACACAAGCAGCCAGCCCTCGGGAGCAAAAACAAAAGGAATACCTATAAAAGAGGGCAAGTGAACCAACACTGGAAGTGAGCCTGGGACAGTTTATAAAGAGGACTGCTTTCGACTCAATTCTGTCAAGTAAGGATGCACAGCTAGAACCACCTAATATGTGAGAGCTGTACTCCATTCAAGGACGAATTAATCCCTTGTATAAACGGAGCAACTGTTCAGAAGGGAAGTAGTTTCGACATCTAACGGGACACATAGTTTCTGAGAGGCAGACTTAACTATACCTGTAATGTGGGATTTCAAAGAAAGAGTGAGGAGAGACGAGAGTGGTAAGGAGTTTTCGATAGAGATGGGTAGGAACTGGGTGTACACACACACACACACACACACACACACACACACACACACACACTTGATCGCCGTTTCCACGTTAGGGAGGTTAGCGCCAGGAACAGACGAAGAAAGGCCGCATCCGCTCACATCCATCCCCAAGCTGCCATGTGTAATGCACTACAACCCCAGCTCCCTATCCACGACCAGACACTACAGACCTTTCCATGGTTTATCCCAGACGTCAAAAATGCCCTAGTTCAGCCCAAAGACAGCACGTTGACCCCTGTATGTCATATCATTCTAATTCGCTCAATCCTGTGCAAGCTTTTCACCCTCCATTCTTCCATCTCCAATTTGGGCTCCCCGTTCAGCTTGTTCCCCCCTAATTCTAACATATATATCTTGACTGTCAACCTTTCCTCACTCATTCTCTCCATGTGTCCAAACCATTTCAGCACACACACTTCTGCTCTCTTAACCACACTCTTTATTTCCACACTTCTATCAGACCTTTTCATCACTAACTTGATCAAACAACCCCTCATCACATGTTGTTCTCAAACATTTCATTTTCCATACATCCACCCTCCTCCACACAGTCTTATCTATAGCCCATGCCTCGTAACCATATAATGTTGCTGGGACTACCATACCTTCAAACACACCCATTTTTGCGATTTTTTTTTTTGCGATTGTCCAAGACAATCGCATGTTTACCAAATGGCGTCCTAGCTTCGTCTCTTCGATGTATATCAACTGACTGTTATATTTCTCTCGTGTCTCCCCTGATGATGAGATTATTACACGAAAGTGCACTTGGGAAGTTTTCGTGTTTCATTTTCCCCGTGGACTCATAGGAATATCTTGATCACGCAAAATTGTGATCCTTTCCAATATATATATATATTGAAGAGAAGGGGGCCGGGTGAGGATATTTCCTCAAAGGCCCAGTCCTCTGTTCTTAGCGCTACCTCGCTGTCGCGGGAAATGGCGGATAGTATGAAAGAAAGAATATATCATAACCACATCGTACAGCACTAGCGTCTTAGGTAGCAAAAGAGTTTGTCACTTTCATTAACCTGATGTCGTGCTTAAGTTCACGACACTGACACCACAATACTGAAGTGCTTCTTTGTGACATACTCTGTATATTCAGTCGACTTAATCCCTTCCAGTGAACACCGGCTCTCCACCTGAAAAATCATCTTCCATTCGCAACGGTAATACTGCGAGTTTATGTATTCAATCCCCCCCCTCTCTCTCTCTCTCTCTCTCTCTCTCTCTCTCTCTCTCTCTCTCTCTCTCTCTCTCTCTCTCTCTCTCTCTCTCTCAATAGCTTCATCGGCTGCCTGCTGGACATCTAAAACTATTGCTACACTACATATATATATATATATATATATATATATATATATATATATATACACATATACAGGGAGCTGCACCAGACCAGAGCTGCGTCAAGACCACTCCTCCCTTCCCTGTCATGAGCCTCATTGGGCTGTGGGAATATTTCCTCTTTCCCTTGACTGCCCCCTGGCCAATTTTTCATGCCCCCCCCCCCCCTCTCTCTCTCTCTCTCTCTCTCTCTCTCTCTCTTCTCTCACTCACTCACTTTTATTGCATCCTTGGCCTTGTCTTCCTCCGCGTGACATTATCCTCTCACTTTTGCAACAGTTTCCGCTGCACGCCAGCTCCTCCCTCAACTTTATTTTCTTCACAATTTTCATCCAGCCTCTTCTCGTTTTCCTCTTTCTTCATTCATTCCTTTGTTTGTTTGTTTTTTTTGTTGTTTTTTCCACTGGTTCTCCTCTATTCTCCTCACCTCCTGCTGCGTGATTCATTCACTTCGGCAGCGTACGCTTCATTCACTCCTTCGGCAGCGTACGCTTCATTCACTCCTTCGGCAGCGTACGCTTCATTCACTCCTTCGGCAGCGTACGCTTCATTCACTCCTTCGGCAGGCAGAAGCTCGTCCCCGTCAACGTACAAGCCAACCATATCCGCCGATCATCCACGACTCTTTTTAAGAACACAAGCGACCTCGCCATCTTGGGCACCTACCCCGTCTTCGCACGTCTCTTGATCGCTTCCCCACTACTCGTTATTATACCCCCACTCTCTCTCCCACTCTGAGCCGTGGGCCACCTTGCATTCCCTGCCGCAAGGAGCCACGCTCAACACTCGCTGTGGTTTAATGGGCCAAAACCAAACACAGGGCCAGACTTGCCTCACCATGAGCCTCAGATCCTTCGTTTTTCTCCTCCGGCAAGAAACATCGCCAAGAACCTCTCTCCACCAGCAGTCTCTCTCTCTCTCTCTCTCTCTCTCTCTCTCTCTCTCTCTCTCTCTCTCTCTCTCTCTCCTTCCTTCATACTCCCAGGCTCGCCTCTCGCTGTAACTTAGTAATACAATGGCCTTCTAAGGTTTCAGGAGATCCCTCGTTCTGTAATGACTTTGTTTTGTCAGATTTTGTGGAGAGGTAACAGTTGTGTCGAACCCAGGTCTGCAGACGAGCTCGGGTCCTTAGTCGAAGTCGGGATCTCACGTGATGAGGGAGTGACGCATTGCTGCTACGCGCTTACCACCTCCTCCTCCTCCTCCACCAGCGCCTCTTACATCACCTCACGTCGCGCCGCTGTAAGTTCTCATTCCCAGTAAACCCGGTACACTGATACCGAGGCTACCAGCACCCTCTCCCCCTCCCCATCCACACACACACACACACACACACACACACACACACACACACACACGCTTCCTTCTGACACTGAAACGGGAGTCTTGACGAGAGAGAGAGAGAGAGAGAGAGAGAGAGAGAGAGAGAGAGAGAGAGAGAGAGAGAGAGAGAGAGGGTAAGTGGATGGGAAGGGGTCGCTGCGCCTGCCCCCCCCCCTCTCTCTCTCTCTCTCTCTCTCTCTCTCTCTCTCTCTCTCTCTCTCTTTCTCAGGTCTGCTGGCAATACAACACGCCGTGTCCAGCCAGCCAGCCAGCCAGACCCCACCTCTGGCGGGGCAGCCACACGCTTCCTGCGCGTTCTGCATATCAAGAAACAGAATCTGATATGCTCGTGTTTTAGCGGGGGGGGGGGGGGGGGGGGGGGCGAGGCTCCGAGCTGCTGCTCCGTCCCTCACGTAATCCTTACTGAGGGAGGAGGAGGGAAGGAGCGAGGGGCTGGGGGGGTGTCTGAAGCAGGAGGAGGAGGGAGAGACGGCAGGAGGAGGGAGCAGGGGAAAAGGCTTATTCAGGGTGGGAAGGGGAGTCGGGTTACTCTTTGCCACCTCGCCCCTTACTCCCTCCCTCCCTCCTACACACCCGTCAGCTTACTGGTCTGACTTCCATTTAATCTCTGACCCGCCTGTCTCGTAATCCCGAGTGTCGCACTCTTGCAGGCAGGTGCCCCTTCAGGTCCCCCAGGTCGTCTTCCCAAGGCCCCCCTCCGGTCAACCACACACACATGTTCGGTCACCGCCATGCGTTCTCGGGTCATACCCTTACATTTACGTCTTGGGTCAACCATCTTAGGTCCCAGGTAATCCAGTCGGGTCCTTAGGTATCCAAACAGACCTCTAAAAGAACCATTTAATTTTTCATTTTTGCCGCGAGAAGCGGTCCAATTTACCAGGCCCTCCCTCCTAGTGAACATACGTTTCCTCTCTGAATTCGGACTTCTGCAACAATCACGAAAACCAGGCAGCACCAACGTTGTTAAAGTCAACGCAATTTCCACAAAGATTATCTTTCTCTTGATCTCACTCGTTCTCTACTGTGCCACTGCAAAATACACCACAAGGCAACCCTGTATGAAAATAAAAGATTTTCCGCACTGGCATGATAGTCCTTTATCCTGGAAACCATCAAACGATAAAACTTCATCTTTCTTGCGAGCAAGGACGAACGTCACGTTTACAGAGGCTTCATTCACCTTAGGGGTCGTCACATATCTGGGGTGGTTCAGTCTTCCACCTCTCTGTGGTGCGTCATCCATCTGTCTGTGGTGAGTCATCCACCTCTCTGTGGTTCGGTCTTCCTCCTCTCTGTGGTTTGGTCTTCCTCCTCTCTGTGGTTTGGTCTTCCTCCTCTATGTGGTTCGGTCCTCCACCTCTATGTGGTTCGGTCTTCCAACTCTATGTGGCTCGTCATCCACCTCTGTGGTTCGTCATCCACCTCTGTGGTTCGTCATCCACGTCTGTGGTTCGGTCTTCCTCCTCTCTGTGGTTCGGTCTTCCTCCTCTCTGTGGTTCGGTCTTTCACCTCTGTGTGGTTCGTCTCCCACCTCTGTGTGGTTCGATCTTACACCTCTGTGTGGTTCAATCTTCCACCTCTGTGTGGTTCGATATTCCATCTCTCTGTTACCCAGAGTGGCATCAAAAGCCTCCCACCTTATGAACCCTCCCTGCCATGACCTCCCCTCAATCCTCTACTATGCTACTGCTTCCGTACCTCACGTTCTTACTGGTGCTACTCCAGCCACTGCTCCCCGTGTGGTGCAGTCCGCTTGGGACTCTGCCGCTTCCCTTATGTGTGGAAACAATGCACTCGAGGATTGACCGTAGTGATACCTCCTCTCATTTTTTTTCTCGTCAACAGTGAAGCTGTGGGAAGTACAGAAAGGTCATCAGGCTTTGGCTATATGGATAGCGGGCTCCGCCTTCCGTGCATTATCCATGACACCTTGATGTGGGCACACAAGGCCTTTCTTCGTCTGTTCCTGTTGCTAATACACACACACACACACACACACGTCGATGGAGAGAAAGATTTATACACACCAAGGGCCGGATTGGATTAAAATCCATGCTATCCCACCGAGCGGAGGTCTGACACGTAGCGAGAAAACACGAGGCGACCAGAGGCTGTGTTTCAGCCTCTGTGTGGCCTGACGCCCAACCCAGGGTTCGAACCCGACCCGTGGCGGGTATATATATATATATATATATATATATATATATATATATATATATATATATATATATATATATATAAAGTACACCATTCTGTGGACTATCATGTTCGAGCTCTTCGATATCACTGTTGCGTCCCTCAGGCAAAATAGGTAACTCTTTGTTAGACAGGCAAACAGGCAAACAGGCAGACAGACAGTAAGGCAGACAGAAAGGCGGACGGACAGGAACCAAGACAGGCCCTTGGATACATATCAACAACTCCCAAGTAGGATCGCACGTCGACCAGTATTGCCAAAAGTATCAACAAATGTGGTTTAATTACGGCCAGTGTGGAGAACGAAGAAGGTGGTTGTAATTATTTACCCTATGCATTAACCCATATTAAATTGGGGGTTTACCTTTAAGGTAGTCTTCGTGGAGTGACGAGGGTGGCTCATTTTCTACCATCATTATCTACGAAGAAAACGAGGGTGAATTTTCATTTCTAAAGACTGGAACGTTAAAACACATCTACCGAGCGACGTCAGGCTGGAGGGATTCGACTGGTAGTAGCCACTGGGTACTGGGGGAAGGATAAGGCTGTCATACACTGCAAGTAATGGATCGCCGCGTACCGTACGCAACTCTCATAATTTCATAGGAAGACCCTCCCGCCATAGGCGATGGTGCTACGCCTCCGATTAAAGGCTGCGTTACGTTCCAGGCGTAGTGGAAAAAGATATTACTTACGCCTTTGATTAAGGGTTGCGTTACGTTCCAGGCGTAGTGGAAAAAGACATTACTTACGCCTTTGATTAAGGGTTGCGTTACGTTCCAGGCGTAGTGGAAAAAGACATTACTTACGCCTTTGATTAAGGATTGCGTTACGTTCCAGACGTAGCGGAAAAGGATGTTAGCTGCGCCTTCAATTAAGGGCTGCGTTACGTTCCAGGCGTAGTGGAAAAAGACATTACTTACGCCTTTGATCAAGGGTTGCGTTCCGTCCCAGGCGTAGTGGAAAAGGATGTTAGCTACGCCTTTGATGAAGGTCTGCGTCATGTTCCAGGCGTAGTGGAAAAGGATGTTAGCTACGCCTTTGATTAATGACTGCGTAAACGTTCCTCGCGTAGTGGACAAAGGACACTACGGTCATGATGTATCTTGTTGATCATCATATTAATCAGTCCGTATCTAAGACCACGTCTGGAATTCAGCTCGGACTGAACAGTGTTTCTGGGAGTCGACTGGCAAGAGTGGAGGTACACGCAACCCAAGAGGTTAACAAGTTTGTGTGTGTGTGTGTGTGTGTGTGTGTGTGTGGGAGAGAGACACTGGACTCGCTATCCTACCCCTTTGTTTTGTTAAGGTCTCTCTCTCTACGTCCTGGGTAGACTTGGGGTGCGTGTGCGAGAGTTCAGCCCCTTAAGAGAGAGAGAGAGAAAAAATAATATTTCCCAAGTTCAGGTACTGCCCGAACACCCCCTGGTCATCATCATCCACTGCCAGCCGGAGACAAGCAGTAAGCTTCGGCAGACGAAAGCATCCCTAACATTTCCGGAGTGCGAGATTCTGCTGCTCTCTCTCTCTCTCTCTGTACAGACACACTCATATGTCTCACGATCTCGGACCGCTACTGTAGGCTGTTCGTTCTAGGATCCTCCGATTCCTTCCTGTGGTTCGAAGGACTGCTCGCTGGACGGCTTGAACTAAAGACATCGTTAAGATTCTGCCGGTCTGTCTGTCTGTCTGTCTGGGACGATGCGCGCCAGCAGGACACGCCAGGGGATGAATCTTAGTCTCCAGCGATCGTTGGGCCCAGCGAACGAGTCTTCCTCGAGATGGTTGGTACGACAGACGTCGTCGGATCTGTGTCGGTCGTCTTGGATAATGATCGCTGTAATGAGCATCGACGCCAACATGTACCAGGTCCTGATCCAACTGCGGGCGGAGAGGAAGAAGATTCTGTCACGTCCTGACATACACGTTGAAGATAGGATGTCGCTATTAAACGAAATGACAGTAATTCAAGTAGCAACCTTTAGCTTAAGAGCGATTAAAGTAGCTACAAAAAAATTATATATGAGACAGTGGAGCCCCTCGACTGCACCTTTCGGGAAATCATTCGACACAGAGGACAGGTTCCACGAGACTGGGGACATCTGCCAAAGTAACATCAGTTACCAGAAAGGGTAATAATAACCCCTCACCCTACCCCTCACTCCACCCCGTCAATTTTCTCCCATTTAACTTGCAGTTTATAGGTGGAGAACATGGACTATAATGTCCCCCCAGCCCGGTAATTATCCCCCACATAGATTGAAGTCTTTAAATGGCAAACATGGACTATATAAGTAATTAAGAGGATCGCCAACTAATCAACGTTTCGTTGAATCTTTTTTTTTTGGGGGGGAAACATGTTCATTTCTGATACATACGTACGCTCGATTTCCTTTATGATTAGCATGTATGATGAAAGTCAAGCCATGGATGTCGCCTATTTTAGATTTTAGATCTAAGCATTCGATAAAGACCCTGAGTCAAAGACCCTGAGTTAAAGGTGACTTAAGAGACGAATCGCACACGGTATTGAGGAGGCTCTACTGTTGGTTGGCTGGCCGTAAACAAGGAGATGAACGGTCAGGCCACAGAATATGGTTAGATGTAGTAAAAGTGATGTGCCACACGAACCAATCCCGTGAGCGGGTCTCGGTCTCTCTCTCTCTCTCTCTCTCTCTCTCTCTCTCTCTCTCTCTCTCTCTCTCGTATGTGAAGTAGGGGCACCGATGATAATGGTCCGTGGCGAGGGACACCAAACTTCGCGGACGAGACTAAGCTTCGGAAGTTATAAAGAGAATTCCGAACCTTCGAACCTGAAAGCTGACGAGGGGACGCTGATGCGCTATGCTCACAGGTGACAAACGAATCTTAACATCGGTAAGTGTAACGTTTTACACATCGGAAATAAGGAAAAAAAAATATGAGGAAAAGGTTAGTCTACGATATGAATCCGGTTTTGCTACAAAAGGCAATATGTAGTATCCGGTCTTGCTACAAAAGGCAAGAGGGGAAAAAAGACTTAAATGTAATAATCTCTGACGAATCGAAGCTAAATAAGAGGTGCCTAAAAGCAGTATAAACGCAACAAAATTCGAACCTTCTTAGAAAAGGCATTCGAACACAACTTTATGATATCAATCCACCATCAACACAATCCACTGAGGCCTTCCCTATTTGAATAATGCGTTCCGCGTGGGTCACCCAGCTTGAAAAAGACACAGGCAGAGTAGAGTATGTACAGCAGCGAGCTACCATGATGATCCCCCGGACTGAGAAACAAATCCTTTGAGAGCCAACTGGACGATCCGATCTCATTTACGTGAGAAAAGTGAAGGTTAAGAAGTGACACAATACAGCTATTCAATATGATCCAAGACCCTGACAATATCGGTGGCTAGATCCATCTGATTTCACTCGTAGCAATGAATACAAACTTGTGGGCGAACGTTCCTCCATCGAATCACTTTCCCTCCCACAGAGTTATCAACAAATGAAGAGATTCATTAGAAAAGGGGGAAATGAAAGCACCACCACAGACACGTTTAAGAATAAAACTACTCAAATTCTCCCTTTAGGTCCACGACAGACATTTATCTCCGCCTCCTTAGTTACATATAAAGTCATCTGTTTCCCTTACTAACTCTTTCCCACGCTAACCTCTCGTATCTTCCACACACAGCCTCTCTTAAAGGACCTAAAAAGTCTTTTGCTGCTGCTCGCATTCCTCACTAAACCCTTTCCACAGTGGAGTGTGTCTATGGCAGATGTTACAGGCCAAACACACACACACACACACACACACACACACACACAAACACACACACCACAACGAGTCGACGAGGGTTCGACCAAGGATGTGAGTGGGTTTTAGAACTCTTCCTCAGCGCCGTTCATCACCACGCGAGGTCCTTCAGTAACCTTAACAGTCGGTGCACACTTGGATATGCATGACTCGGGTTGGCGATTAATCTCGCTCTGCTCAACGGTGGGGATATCCAAGGACGGGAGTCGGTTCCCACTGGACACATCCTCCTCCTCCCCGGTGGTGTATACTGGTTTGTGATGGTACCCTTCAAGCAGGTCTTGCCTCACTGTTGATGGTATCCTTCAAGCAGGTCTTCCCTCACTGATGATAGTACCCTTCAAGCAGGTCTTCCCTCCCTGATGATAGTACCCTTCAAGCAGGTCTTCCCTCCCTGATGATAGTACCCTTCAAGTAGGTCTTCCCTCCCTGATGACAGTACCCTTCAAGCAGGTCTTCCCTCACTGATGATGGTACCCTTCAAGCAGGTCTTCCCTCACTGATGATGGTACCCTTCAAGCAGGTCTTCCCTCACTGATGATGGTACCCTTCAAGCAGGTCTTCCCTCCCTGATGATGGTACCCTTCAAGCAGGTCTTCCCTCACTGATGATGGTACCCTTCAAGCAGGTCTTCCCTCACTGATGATGGTACCCTTCAAGCAGGTCTTCCCTCACTGATGAGGGTGCACCCGAGTCCAGTCCTGGGACGTATTTACCTTCCTCCTCTTCTTCCCCATAACACGGTCCTATCCCGTCTTATGGACAGCAGAAGGTTCTTCTCCTCCTCCTCCTAGAGGACGACATTTTCATATTCCTCGAGGACGAATTCTGTGACGACCCTTATTCGAGAATAGAATCTAATGTATTTCCTTGAGGACGGATCTCATGACTTAACCCGAGGACACAATCATGAACTGCCACCTCGCGAACGCCAGCATTACGACCCAACCTCGAGGACGGCATTCGAAGACCACGTCGAGGACAGGATAATGACGTGTGAAGGAAGGTGAACAGCCTCATACGACCTCCACCGAGAACAACTAAAGACACTGGCCTCGAGGCTAGTCAATAAAACCTGCTTCAAGGCGGCGTCGAGAACAACTAAAGACACTGGCCTCGAGGCCAGTCAATAAAACCTGCTTCAAGGCGGCGTTCGGACCCAGGCGAGAACACACGTCTCGCACTCCTTAAACAAGATCCATACATTTAATTCTGATACAACATAAAACTTCCGTTGTACACGAAACATATTCTTCGAAACACAAATTTTCCTCCCTAGCAAACACTGTCATTTGTACGTAAAAACACTTACGTATACGTATAGTCACACACTGGTCCTCCCGACTCTCTCAGACCATCACTTGAACCTCATTCTAAAGTTTGGCAAGAAGCTGTTGTCCACCTTCATCGCATATGAGATCCCTCTTCCCCTAGGCGCAGTTCAGCACTGAGACCGCATGGAGCTCATCCAAGCACGTACAGACCACTGCACGTTAATTTTTCATGGTATAATTAGCTCGTACTCTGTGCACATCCCTCGCTCATCCTGCGAACGGCAGGGCAAACAGGATTACAGAGGTAACAAAGGACTCTTTCTCAGATCCCGTTGGCCAACAGATTATACGTTACCAAATTAGTCCACTGCATATCTTTAGTCTTAACAATATTAATCTACAAGACACACAGACTGGTGACTGTGTTAGAATTTCAGGTATCGTTCATAACAGGGTGTTGTGCCAATTCTCGGATGGTTTTGTTCAGAACTATTCGTAAAATGTTCGATTTTCTTTCGAAACTAAGATCATCTAGTCTTCTAGTCTGGAGTCCATATCTCGACCCATGTGCTATACAATTAACATGATCAAACATCTCCAGATCGGCTGAAGCCTCTTTACCTACTCCCAAGTTTGGCTGTGGCGCGAGCTTGAAAATCATGTTCCTGAAGATCTATATGAGATGGGATCCACAAATAACTTGGACTTGAATCCCTCTACCGGTAATGCTCGCATGTCTGCATCCATCCTCAGAGACACAGGCACGTTACAACCCCTTCTGGTCTCACGCGCCCTTTAGGGCCAGTAGTGAGGACGGAGAATCAAGAGATAATTTCCCACTCTCTCTCTCTGTGGTCGTGGTTTCCGCAAAATCGAGAACGAAGAGTAAGGCGCGAGCAGTTCACCCGGCGAGAGAGCGATGCTCCATTATTCATTCCGACATCCGTCTCGCATCTATGATCAACAAGGGTATGTTACAATGGCCAACACTTCCACCCGCTTCCAGTGACATTACGAGCAGCCTCATCCCTCCATCCCTCCCCCAACCTAAGCGTGGGAACACCATCGGTAATCAACACACACCCAACCCAGTGTTTACGTAAAGTCTGGCCAGTTAACCCACATTCCCAATCCTTTTTACGGACTGTTTATGGTGTTTGTGTTTCACCCTTTGGCTGCAGTTGATGCAAATCAAGCCTTTCATTTACCGTCACTCTGGCTGCAGTCAATTCAACAAGCCTTTAATTTATCATCATTGTTTTCTATTAAGATTATATTTGTTTACCATGACGCTCGTGGTGTGGTGGTGAGGTGAGGTGAGGCGTTCCTGACCGTGACGCATTCACGGTCCCCGCCCAGCCCTGGGTCGACAGCATACGTTCGAATCCTAGTTGTGCAGGCCCAAGTCGGTCCATTACAAGCCAGGGTCGGACATGATTTCCATTCTGTCTTTTTCTTCCCAACTGATCCAGAACGATTTCGATGTCTGCTAATGCACAGTGGTAAACAATCTCTGGCCTCGAGAGTTCAGAACACCTTTTCACCTTGTGTCTATGATGAACGTGTTATCGCTCGTGAACCGTACCTTCTCAAGTCTTCCACGTCTAATGCCTCAACAAGGCACGACTGCCTGGTAGACGGCTAGTGCCACGCCTTACTAGTAGTAATCCCCTCCCCCCACGTGCAAGTCCAAATGCTCTATCTGTTCCGCGTCTGCAAACACACCCACCCACTCCCCCCCAAAGGTGATTTTCATTCCTGACCGAGTCAGTGTGTGAGAGAGAGAGAGAGAGAGAGAGAGAGAGAGAGAGAGAGAGAGAGGTGAATATTCCCTTCACGGTCCCCCATGCGGCAATACGGGCTCACCGCTGAATGGCGATGTCGAGGCAGCAGGCCGCAGGTACTCCCTCCCTCCCTCCGTCCAGCAGAGTGTTATGCGCGCTCGGGGAGCGACACACAGTCGGGCTGTGGGTCTCTTAAGTCTCCCAGGGATCGCTGCTCCGTGCCAGTCATCATCTCTGATGAGGCAACAGCTCTTTTTTTTTGTTGTTGTTGTGTTCGACGATGGTGAGGGGTCATCTGATATACCTAATACCAGAGGTGCTTAGACTTTCGACTTGTCTTTTTGGATATAATGATATGTATATATAATAACTAGCCCGGAATTATTTCAGGAAGATGCAATTCATTTCCGCCACAGAGAGTAAGCCAAAGGCCAGTCTGCTTGTATCACACAAGCACTTTGCTTTCAAGGGAAAAGGCTCCAGTCATGAACTGAAGTCCTCACATTGACGTCTGGCCTTGTGAAGCATTGAAAGAAAACATAAAAAACAGCTAGGGAATAAAAGAAAAAAAAAAAGGAGAGCAAAGACGTGCGATTATTCTGAGGGTGTATACATCTCGTCTTCCTTGGCAAGCTCCAGGCCAAAGCTGTTAGGAATGACACGAGAAGAATCCTAAAGCATAGCGGTGATAGAGGAAGGCACACACACACACATACACATTACAATAGCTCATCCTAGAGTTGCCAACAGCAACACGGTAATTACGTGCAGAGGAGGAGGCTTGCCGATCACTGCGTGATCTAGGTAATGACAGAAGCACGCAAGCAGGCAGGTAGCCCCTGGAAGCTGAGATCGAAGTAATAGCTACAGTAGAGGGAGAGAGAACCATCACCGCGGCGTAGGAGGGTTGACAATTCACACTGCTTTAGGTTCAAATCTTGTTCCATGGTCTTCAAGCTTTTGTGATATGGGTGAACGATACATTTCAGGGACTTATGATATCCTGATAAGTTTACGGGATCAATACAACTCTGTGCGTCTCTTGGTGTAACATGTGAATGAAAATGAGTACAACATGTGAATAAAAATGAGTGCAACATGCGAGCAAAAATGAGTACACCACCACATTAAGTGTGAGGGGAACGAGCAGAATATAGCTGAGAGGAATGAGTGAAAAAGCAACGAAGTTATGGGCTCTGCTATAATATCCGCAACTAAGCATTTTTAAGGTCCGTCCCAGGAGCCAATGCAAGGGGAGAACTGATCTTAAAGAATTCATCTGGTGGCGGCCGTTACCCCCAACCCCGAGCGGGCAGGCCTTTATGTGACATTCCGTGTACAGGGGTTCAACCAATCTTTAATACGAGAGGACCTTATCCCCCTCCTCCCAAGCGTCCAAGACTCACGGGATGAATTAAGAGGATAACAAGGAAAACTATAAGGCAAGAGCTGGGTATATATTCTCAAATTCGGCCATGTCTTCTTCAGGAGAATTATTCTCCTCCTGAAGAAGACGTGGTCGAAAACTCATTTTCATAACAATAAATTCTAAGCTCTTGGCTTCTTCTTTTTTCTTTTTTTCTTTTTTTCATTTGGCCCTGTTGTAACCCTTCTACTTACATGACATTATGGGACATAAGTTTCCTACCATAGTGTTCAGGCAGCCACAGCTCAGGAGAATCAGGCCATGACAGCAACAGTCGACGTTCTACGCCGGAACAAAATATATACCCGGTCCTCACGCTGCATCGCTATACATCACACAACAATAGGGAGTTCACGCACACTCGGTCCATCACCTCACCAAGCTGGACACCGTCCGTGTTCAAGTCAACATCACCACCTCCCACATGACACCTACCAACAGATACATGCAATACATCCCCGACCCTGAAACCATTTCTCCGAAATCTTGAGTTAAGACAAAATGAACCGAGCATCGAAAGAGAAACCATCAGAAACACCTGTAGGGGTTTTTCCCAAGGGCAGGACATTAAGGCTGTACAATGGAGCTGCGGACGTGTGTGTGTGTGGCGGGGGTGAGGTCTGCCGACTGCCGAAGAGGTGGAAGAGGAGGAGGAGGAGGAGAGAGGTCGGTGGGGGAGGGGCGCGCTAGCCAACACACCGTCAAAACTTCCGTACTTGGAGGTGCGGGCTGAGGCCACTTAAGGATGGCTGCCGGGCTTCTTATATTTCACTGATGGCGCTTTGGTGATATAACTTTTGGCCAGAGGCAGCGAGCGGTAGCGGGGGCCCCGGCTCCCAGCCACCAAGATTATCTGACCCATTTTATGTGAGTGACGCCACAAAGGGCACTATAATTTCTTGTCTCTGTTGATCCTTCTTCCACGTGTGTGTGTGTGTGTGTGTGTGTGTGTGTGTGTGTGTGTGTGTGTGTGGGTATACTCCAGCATTGCATGACCTGTGATCTGTGTACTGTTCCATGATTGATATATATATATATATATATATATATATATATATATATATATTATAGCCCACGCCTCGCAACCATACAACATTGTTGGAACCACTATTCCTTCAAACATACCCATTTTTGCTTTCCGGGATAATGTTCTCGACTTCCACACATTTTTCAAGGCTCCCAAAATTTTCGCCCCCTCCCCCACCCTATGATCCACTTCCGCTTCCATGGTCACATGTACGCATACAGGATGTATACACTCACACATGGTCCTTTTTCCAATACATGTGCACCAATACGATGCAGGGCACATAGATTCATACATGATACATGCACTCAGACATACGCCCATACATGATACATTTATCCGACAAGACACGTGCCTATATATGATATATGTACTGATACATAGTCCCATATACGACGCATGTGACTATACGAGACACTTAACTATATATGGCACATGTTCACATACATGATAGATGTACTCTTGCAACAGGTAACCCATGTGGACGACGCCCACAGGCACACACACACACACACACACACATATATATATATATAGTGTGCCTGTGGGCGTCATCCACATGGGTTACCTGTTGCAAGAGTACATCTATCATGTATGTGAACATGTGCCATATATAGTTAAGTGTCTCGTATAGTCACATGCGTCGTATATGGGAATATGTATCAGTTCATATATATAGGCACGTGTCTTGTCGGATAAATGTATCATGTATGGGCGTATGTCTGAGTGCATGTATCATGTATGAATCTATGTGCCCTGCATCGTATTGGTGCACATGTATTGGAAAAAGGACCATGTGTGAGTGTATATATCCTGTATACGTACATGTGACCTGTATGGATGCATGTGTTTTATACGAGCCCATGTGTCGTGTATGACCATGTGTGCTGTATGGAAGCATGTATCTCGCATTAAAGCATGTGTTCTGTATGACTGAATATGTCCAGTATGACAGAGTATGTGTCCAGCATGACGCCATGTGTCCTGTATGACGCCGTGTCTTGTATGACTGCATGTGTCCTGTATTACGCCATATGTCTTATATGACGGCATGTGTCCTGTATGACAAACATGTATCTCGTCCTAGTGAAAGAGTTCAGTGAATACATTTTTTGTACCGGCGCATGTGTCCTGCATGACTGTATATGTCTTATATGTATGCATGACTGGTGTCCTCCCCAAATGTAAACACACACACACACACACACACACACACACACACACACACACACACACTCCATCTTTAAAAAGGTCTGTCCCCCAGGGCGCGGTGTTTGCTCCCTTCTTGTTCCTAATTCTCGCATCGGAAACTGACAGCATATCAAGTTACAGATAGGCATCATATCTTGGGAGATGCCACCGCTAGATGGCAGACTCGTCGGGCCAAGACGTCTGCCAAAAGACCTACAGAAATCAATAGCAAATAAAATTAAAAAAACTGGGCGTTCAGCGGCGGGCACGTGGGTGTGGAAATTTAAATTCCGCACATCAGATGACACGCAGAGGTCAAAAATATGTTACAGAGGTCAAGGTGCATTCAGACACATGAGGTGCGCAGTGGAGCCTGACCACAGCGTAGGGAGAGAGAGAGAGAGAGAGAGAGAGAGAGAGAGAGAGAGAGAGAGAGAGAGAGAGAGAGAGGGGGGAGCGTCGAAGATGAGAACGCACGCGTGAGGGTGCCAGACAGCCTCAGCTAATGAGAACTCGACAAAAGGATCTGCTGAATCATCAACAATGATGACGATGATGGATTAAGATATGGGGCAACTTTTATATAAACATCCATGAAGGACGAATGATTAATCAAGCCGGTCAAAACACTCAAATTATATATATATATATATATATATATATATATATATATATATATATATATATATATATATATATATATATATATATATATAATATATATATATATATATATTATATATATATATATTCCTACGAGTCCACGGGGAAATGAAGCACGATAAGTTCCCAAGTGCACTTTCGTGTAATAATCACATCCTCAGGGGAGATACGAGAAAGAAATATAACAGTTAGTTGATATACAACGAAGAGACTTAGCTATTGGAGCTATTGTAATCCTACTAGATTTATGTACTTATACAGAAATTGTTGAACTCCTGCCATATGATTAAAATCAACTTACCAACTTTAGACTCTAGAAAAAAAAAAAATATTATGCACAGCAATAACCAAAGCTAAGATAAGGCGTTAAATAGATCACTAACCAAAGGTAAGGTACGTGAAGGACTGACTCATTAATCTGTATACGAGAAAAATGTAATATTCCCCAGCCTGTAGCCGACAGCTGTAGAAGACAGTGTTACTTGGCTCAACAGGAAAGACGTTAAGATAATATAATGTGCAGGGTCATCACTCTGTGCCCCCCCCCCACACACACACACACACACCGGACGCATCAGGGATCGCTCGACGGACCTTCTCTAGAAAGGGAACTGCACCACGTACTGCCCCTCTCACCTGGACCAGTCCAGCCTAACTGCCCGAGCGACGTAGACAGATAGGAGAGGAAGGGGGAGTGGTGGGGTATAATGGTACGAGGGAACGCGAGGTACGAGGGTAAACCAAAAAGTATGAGGGACGGAGGTAATTTTGCCGTCCCAACACACACACGCGGAGATCCCTGGACACCAGCTGTGCCGCCGCAAGAGGGTGTGTGTGTGTGTGTGTGTGTGTGTGTGTGTGGAGCGGGGAGGGGGGGAGCGGAATCGTCAAAAAGGAGTCTTAAATCTAGGACGTCACCTTTACCAACGATACCTAAAATGTTTTACTTCAGAGTACGACCACTACTACTACTACTACTACTACTACCACCACTACTACCACTACCCTTACTACTTATACGACTACAACTAATACTACTGATACTACTTAATTCAATGCTTGAGGCGATCACGACATTAATCCTCCAGTAGATCACCCAACCTGGATGTCGGGTTTCTTATATAATCATGGATTAATCTACACCTGAAATAAATCTCATCTATAAAAATTTCTTTGCTATTTTCTTCTTAAAAAAAAAAAAAGAAAAAAAAAACTTCGTTTGGTAAACACTGATCGTGTCACGAAGAGTTTACGCGATTAAAACGGAGTGATCAGTACAACTCTTGTCTGTGGAGGAGTGAAGCAGGGCGTCCTGGGGGATAATGAGTAAGTAATCCGGGGGAGAGAGAGAGAGAGAGAGAGAGAGAGAGAGAGAGAGAGAGAGAGAGAGAGAGAGAGAGAGAGAGAGAGAGAGAGAGAGAATACAGTGGCGCACGGCGGCGTCCGGCCTGGGAACCCTCCACCACACTGTTTCTCAACCTCTGGTTTCCTGTGGTTGAGAAACAGTGTAGTAGTAGTAGTAGTAGTAGTAGTAGTAACAACAATAATAATAATAGTAATAATAGTAATATTATCCCTGGGGATAGGGGAGAAAGAATACTTCCCACGTATTCCCTGCGTGTCGTAGAAGGCGACTAAAAGGGGAGGGAGCGGGGGGCTGGAAATCCTCCCCTCGTTTTTTTTTTTAATTTTCCAAAAGAAGGAACAGAGAATTGGGCCAGGTGAGGGTATTCCCTCAAAGGCCCAGTCCTCTGTTCTTAACGCTACCTCGCTAATGCGGGAAATGGCGAATAGTTTGAAAGAGAAAAAGAAAAATAATAGTAATAATAATAATAATAATAATAATAATAATAATAATAATAATAATAAATGGGAAGAGAGTACCTCCTGACACGGAAGTCGAGATGACCCAGTTGTGTGTGTATGTGTAACCCTGAGACTCGCGTCTCGTACGACACGCAATGTATGCCTTCAAGACCTCCTGGTAGTGGTGGTGGGTCAAGGCGCCCCTCAAACAACCATGAACATGTAACACAGTACGAGCATGTGGCACCCCGTGTTATACGGAGGATCAATCTACTCCCCTTCATTTCCACGTGCTTTACAGGGTAATTCTCGGTGTCCGGCTTACACCCCTCCAATTGTTTCCTGCGCGTTAGAGGTAGAGGCTTGAGCTGTAGCGTTCTCGCCACCAGTCATCGTCGTCTTCTTCCCGCTGTGTCGACTGAGAGTGTCGACGTCTGGCTAAGAGTGACTGACAGACTGTGACTGTTGGGCTGACTCGGGGATAAGAGGTCAAGAGAGTGCGTTGGATTATCTTGATCTACTCAGGTTCAAGGGATATACTGTGGCTGGAGTGCAAGGCTAGCTGTTCTGAGGTGTGGCTTGCCTTGCTTAAGGGATGCGGAAGTTCCGAATCTCTGTGGAAATGAAGAGCAGGGGGGGTGAGGATTGTTTTGGTACGTGGCGTTCTTGGGCGGTAAGCTATGATTACTGTCTCGATGGAGTACGTTTTTTTTGAAATGGAAGTGAAGGATGATGACGATGTCAAACTAGCAGTCAAAGGAGGGGTGACTGAAGTGTGGTGTTATGCATCAGGTCATTTTAGGATAAGAGCGAAGCGATGAGGGTCCTGTTTAACTCCGCCTTTCACACAGTTCCTCCACTCTATGAGAAGCTGGGTCAGAGACCACCAGTAGCGAAGCACTCACTGTTCTTCGTGGCCTATACGAATGATTTAACAGATGGACTGCACTCCTTTCTGAACATGTTTGCGTTTGATGCCGAGATCACGAAGGAAGTAAATTCAACGAGGAAGATATCAGATTCAGCATTGAAATGGACCTACACAAACTCCAAAATTAGTCTGAAACATGTTTGGTGAGATCTAAGCCTGTGAACATATTACGGGGATGAGACACAGCAGCAAAAAGGACTAGACATGAATATCATCTAAAAGAAATAAGCCACAGCAATCTCTGTGTGTGAGAGGTACTTCGTAGTTGGCACCGTCCACAACTTCTCGCCAGAGTCTCATATTAGGAGAGCATTAAAGGAAGACAAACTGTCTGATGTCAAATACTAGAACCACACTGAAGACTATGGATAGGGAAATATTCAACATACTCTTCACATCTTACGTTACGCCAAAAGCGGAATGTACTCATCCAGTTTGGTCTCCACACAAGGAAGTACTGGAGAACGTCCAGAGGAGGACAACAAGAGGGCATGTCTGAATAAGGAGGCTGAATTACAGAAAAAGCTTAGATGCCTCAAATTTGCCCACAGAGGAAGAGAAAAGAGTACTGGGTGACCCGATCACAACCAACACAGTACACCAGTCTGATGACGTAGAGAGTAAACAGTCCACGAAGGGACACAGGGATAAAACAGAGACCACTGCATGAAATTGCCCATCACTACCTTCTCTTCATTGTTCATATGCCACGGTTCATCTAAATTATTTTGAGGATTATATGTAATAAACATCACTATGCACTTCACTCTCACATTTATGCTGCCCAACCCAGTGTGTGTGTGTGTGTGTGTGTGTGTGTGTGTGTGTTATTGGGATAGTTTTACACTTGTGTTGTCCCGTCTCAAACTTGTATATATGTACCACTTCCTTACCTTTATATGCGCACACACACACACACACACACACACACACAACACACACACACACACACACACACACACACACACACACAACACACACACACACACACACACACACACACAACACACACACACACACACACACACACACACACATCAGCTTAAGCAAGGTATTCATCTATTTACCAACCAAGACCTGCGTTGGGTGCAGGCAACGTCCACGATTGCCCGTCATGGTCAGTAACGCTGTGCTGTGCTGTGCTCTGCGTGTGTTCAATGTCTTTTCCTGTTATATTTAGAACACATCTACTGGCTGTTGTCACATTTATTCAACTCTATAAAAAATACATTTAGTCAACAGTTCATCATGTCTTTAATACACTAGTAGTAATAAAAATGAAATACATACGTAATAATGGAACTTGCACGTATTTTCTCCAATCGAGAAAAAAAAAAAATCACTCTTATGCCAAAGTTGCTTTACCATTTCTGTCACATGAAGTCACATAAGACGGTGAACGTGTTCCGTGCCTTTCCAACCTAACAACTGTCGGTAATAAGAACAAATAACGCAAGCGTGACATTCTTCCGTAACGTAATGTGTATCGTAGCATAAACTAACCTTCCCTAACTCCTACCCTACCTTAACCTAAGCTAACCTAACCTAAACTTAAACTTTTATGGAGGGAAATCCACATCCCTCTTGACAAAACAATAACCACTATGTTTGAATAGCTACATCGCCACCTGAGCACATTAATAATCAAAACGCTCACCAGAACTAGGTCCTTGGTATGCAAGTAACATCGTAGCTACACATACCTTAATGTACGCTCAGGATGATAAGATAATACCGGGAGAACGTTGGCTACGCTACCATCCCCCCACAACACAACACAGAGGGGGTCGGGCTAGGATATAATTACGGGAATCTGCTTAGGAGAGCATCCTTAAGGAATGCGGGGAGGAGATGCGGCTAGGTTAATATACCATCCCTGAACGATACTGGGGGGGCCTGCCTGCCTGCTAGGACACCGATCCCTACATAGCAAGGTGGAGGGATGGGCGAGGATCGGCTAGGTTGCCATCTCTACACAATACGAGGGACAGACTAGATATGTTCCCTACCTACAAATCAAGATCGGGTGAGTGACATAGGTATATGCATTTGTTCACAACCTGTGGACTTGTTTGTGAAGGCGAATCAGCTCAGCGGGTGGTTGATTTTGTGTATAAATCACAAGGTCGGAGCTCCATGGGTGGTTAATGTTGTCCACAAGACGTCAGTTCTGTACGTGGTTAACTCTCTAGACTCGGTATTTTGGCTGGTTAACTCGACATACGATGGAAAAGATCTTTCTAAAGTGGGTACCGATACTTTTTGCGCACACCCTAAATCTGCTTCATGGATGAATTGAATGAACACCTTCGCGCATCACCAAACCGTCCTCGGTCCTCAGTCTTTGGGTATCTACCTACCTTTCCGTACAACGTGCAGACGCCCCATCAGGTAGGTAGTCAGGAGCCACCTGCCACAGAGTCTTGACCTTGATGAACCAGAACCACCACCGGTACCAGCCGGCCAGCTGCTTGGACCCCTTCACCTCCTACCCTACCCGAGGGCAGGAACATCTGCACTCCTCCTGAGCATAAACTGTGCTAAGAGTACCTACCTCTCGGGAGCCTGCAGGCCACCACCAGGTGTGTACGAAAGGAGCACCTCATGTATCTGGTCACACAAGAGGACTTCGAAGGATGGAGAGAGGTATCGAACGTGATTCGTAACATCCTGACGGAGCAGCCTATCACATACATAGTTTGGTAACGGACTGAGATGCGACTGTGAACATCATTAAAATGTGTCGGGTAAACGTAGGGTTCCACGAAGACTTCCGTGGGTGTTTCCTGGGAGAAATCATTTCGTTCGCTTCCATATGGATACATGTAAGTTTAGGCTAGGTTAGATCAAGTTTTGTTAGGTTAAAGAAAGAATGTTCCAACTCAATATTCGTTCAGTTTGCCAACTGGTGCAGTGTAAAAGAGTATCCGCTGTCTAAATCATTCCGGGGGCATATGTGAATACATGCTCAAACTTTACTACTAAAAAAACATGACGTGCATATGTCTTCTGAGAAAAAGTCATGTAGACAAAATCTAACGTCATCAAACTACAAGTCTCAGCGAAAATAATGAACTTTAACGGCCTAAAATAACACAGACCTGTCCATAACTCTATATCCCTCCTAAAATAACACAGACCTGTCCATAACTTTATATCCCTCCTAAAATAACACAGACCTGTCCATAACTCTATATCCCTCCTAAAATAACACAGACCTGTCCATAACTCTATATCCCACCTAAAATAACACAGACCTGTCCTTAACTCTATATCCCTCCTAAAATAACACAGACCTGTCCATAACTCTATATCTCTCAAAAATAACACAGACCTGTCCATAACTCTATATCCCTCATGAGGCGGCAACAGCAATCCGAATTCCTGTGAATGATATTGGCACGACTCGTCCTCCTTTAGGTTGAAGCTAAGCCTTAGCTCAGGGGTGAAGAGGAGCCTCTTTGGGCTGGACCTTCGTGACCAAAGCATCTCAGACACACTGGAGTCGAGGGTGACTCGTCTTAATGACCGACCTCTACTCACCCTCAGCCGCCGGGAAGAACTCTAGCCTAACCAGGAGTGGATTACAGTCCTTCTAGACACCGAAGACTAAGAACTGTATCCTCCTGCTCCTCCTCCTCCTCCTCCACATCCTGAAACCCGTCACTAATCATCATTGTTACTCTATAAATACACACACACACACACACACACACACACACGTAGTCACCTCTCAAGGTCACGTAATTAGTCATTCTGCGATACACACAGACGTCATTATCTCGCGGCACGCTGCGATGCCGCCACCAGCTCCTGCATTCGCTGATCACCTCAGCCGGCCGGCCGGTAAGCTTCGTGCCTCCCTCAACACACCTCCACCCACCACCACCTCAGTGACCGGCTTCACACTAAAGACATTCTCTTTTCACCCCGGTGCTCAGGGATACGATTTTCTTTTTACGCCGATGCCTCGAGAGGGGGTTTTCTTTCTTTCCAGGCAAATGCTTAGATTCTATTTTTACGTTGGTGTATACTTATTTCAAATACATTCACGTCGTTGTTCGGAGAGAAAATTTCGTTGTACATCACTGCTTAGAGAGACGATGCCTATTCATGTTTTTCCATATATATATATATATATATATTGGAAAGGATCACAATTTTGCGCGTGATCAAGATATTCCTATGAGTCCACGGGGAAAATGAAACACGAAATGTTCCCAAGTGCACTTTCGTGTAATAATCACATCACATGTTTACCAAATGGCGTCCTAGCTTCGTCTCTTCGATGTATATCAACTGACTGTTATATTCCTCTCTTGTGTCTCCCCTGATGATGTGATTATTACACGAAAGTGCACTTGGGAACTTTTCGTGTTTCATTTTCCCCGTGGACTCATAGGAATAATATATATATATATATATATATATATATATATATATATATATATATATATATATATATATAAAGAGCGTGGTTGAGAGAGCAGAAGAGGGTGTTTTGAAATGGTTTGGGCACATGGAGAGAATGAGTGAGGAGAGATTGACCAAGAGGATATATGTGTCGGAGGTGGAGGGAACGAGGAGAAGAGGGAGACCAAATTGGAGGTGGAAAGATGGAGTGAAAAAGATTTTGTGTGATCGGGGCCTGAACATGCAGGAGGGTGAAAGGAGGGCAAGAAATAGAGTGAATTGGAGTCATGTGGTATACAGGGGTTGACGTGCTGTCAGTGGATTGAAGCAAGGCATGTGAAGCGTCTGGGGTAAACCATGGAAAGCTGTGTAGGTATGTATATTTGCGTGTGTGGACGTGTGTATGTACATGTGTATGGGGGGGGGGGGGGTTGGGCCATTTCTTTCGTCTGTTTCCTTGCGCTACCTCGCAAACGCGGGAGACAGCGACAAAGTATAAAAAAAAAAATATATATATATATATATATATATATATATATATATATATATATATATATATAATTACGAAAAGGATATTTAAAACTAGTGCTTAAAAGCCGACACTGACACCCACATCGTATCTTAAACAGTGAAACACATCCATTTTACAACTACTGCAGTGAATAACAAATCATCAATCGATCTCCCTCAACGTGAAGACCATTAAAATAAAAGAAAAGAAAAAAAAAGAAATTTCAATCACCAGTTCTGAAAGCAAAACATAATTACGTAGCCCATGTATCACGAATACATTCTCGAGAGAACTTGTGAGTTTACGCTCTAACTAACAAACCAATCAATACCGCACGGTGGAAATTATACGGACAGCTATCGTGCTAGCAGCGAGTCGCTCATGACACCAAGAACCGAGTCACGGACTCATTCCACTCTTCATTTTCTTATATATATATATATATATATATATATATATATATATATATATATATATATATATATATATATATATGATGGAAAACTTTAGTCGTAAGTTTTGATGGGGAGGGAGCGGATCGAACCACCCCTCCTGTGGTCGTAACTCATGCTTCAAGAGGGCAATACGATCAAAAACACTATAAACATGGCAGCCCAAATTATGCGACAGCCTAGTGTGGTCTGTGAGTGGGTGGAATGTTATATATATATATATATATATATATATATATATATATATATATATATATATATATATATATATATATATATTATATCTTTTACTATTCGCCATTTCCCGCGTTAGCGAGGTAGCGTTAAGAACAGAAGACAGGAATACGTGGGAAGTATTCTTTCTCCCCTATCCCCAGGGATAATATATATGTATATGTATACATATATATATATATATATATATATATATATATATATATATATATATATATATATATATAAAATTGTAAGAAGTCAAAATTCTTTCGCAATTACTGATATCACTATAATTGCAAAGTAACCACGAAAACTGACCCAACCCCATCCATTAATACAACGGTAATCCACGTATCAACGGATTTGACGTAATTCTTTCTTACGGATCACTATCGGCAATGATACCGGTGAAAATTCGAGGGAGGGGAAAAGAAATATAGCATTCGGTTATCAGCCATACATACAACCATACACTGCTACAGAATTTCCTGCTCGACGATTTTATCGAAGCCTCGCAACCCAGCAAAACTAATGGTTAAATTGCCTCTTAACACCATCCTGAACTCGGCCAATCTGATCTCATCTCATCTTTAAACGTCCCTTGAAATGGCAACCTGGTATGCCCGACGATTTCAAAACCAGAGACGAAGATATATTCCATACAAGGGAACACGCTATTGAGATCTCGCTTAACTGATGTTACTGATAAGCTGAAAAGTACACCATATGTTACAAGAAATACCAGGTTATATATACGCTTCAAGAAATTATTTGGCTGTGGTGTATCACACGTAAATGAAACGACTAAGTTCGTGTCAATAAACGCTCCGTGCTGTAATTCAAACTATTTCTTTGTGGGACTAGTTATTTCTTTAAATGAACTAATTTCATAGATGAAGAAGATTTCGCACCCATTTTTCTTTTGCACTAATGCGCAAAAGCCACTACTGGATAGACACACACACACACACACACACACACACACACGTTGAAGTAATCCTCAGTGAAGAAGTAACACATACATAAGACTGCTAAAAACTAACGGTAAAGTAATCATTCACAATGGCCCAACCAGCGTTGGTATATAACCATCTTCAATCGCAAATACTAACGTTAACATCATCTTCAATACAAGCAGCTTTGATAACCAACACCTTGAAAAAAAAAAAATTAAACCAGATACAACCAGCGTTGACAATAGGCAACACAAACACTCACCCACTGACATAAAGCATCAGCGTCGACCAAAACATAAGCTCAAATATAACCAATGCTGACACAGCCATCAACACACTGATACAGTCCATTCCCCCGACTGACGCAAATGGCATTTGAAGGTGACCTAAACGCTCCATGGGCCAGGCTGCCTTGCTCTTCCCTCCCCCATGGCCGCAAGTAGCAGTCAATTTCCACACAAGACTGAATTTATCTTCTCCCTAACTCCCCCACCCCCGACCCAGCTCCTCCATCCTCTATGGTCGCCAAAACCACTTTTTGTCCGCGGTGCCAGCGACGGGACACCCCGCGACCCTCTTAGAGGCGTTTCTACGCTCGTCTACCACAGGTTTTTCGATTATCACGACTGGTATCACGGCCTCCGACATACAGAGAAGGGAGGGATACATCATGATAAATAAGATAATACGAGGGAGAAGTCTTTCCCTTTTCCCCCCCCCCCATTAAATAAGTAACACGAAACAAAGTAAAAAAAAAAAAAAGTAAGATTCAGATCACCCACCTTCGTAATAGATTCTCCCTAGTTTATTTCTGAAAGCTCCTCTCGCAGCGTAGTGGAACATATATACTGCTGATGAAACGTTCGTGGAGGAATGTAAATAGCCAACTCAATTAAGCCACGCTGGTTAGCAGAGCAACAACTGCCCCTCTTCGTTTCACTTAATAGGCAACAACATTAAAAAAAAAAAAACTCGTTTTTTTTAAAGCATTTAAAGACGTCATAAAGTATCCCGAAACCCGGCTCTAATAAGCTTGTTGGTACACTATGTATGTATGTTGTTGGGTGTAATGTCTTATCAACAGCTAAAATTATCATTTCGCCAGAATCCCTACCGTAAATCAAATATAAATATACGAGAGAGAGAGAGAGAGAGAGAGAGAGAGAGAGAGAGAGAGAGAGAGAGAGAGAGAGAATCAGAAGCAAAAACTACACTTGATCATGTGGTGGATTGATCACCAAGAGTGGCTTAGAGAGAGCCACTATTCCTCCCTTGCGTACCTCCACCAGCCCCATGTACAACAACAGAATCTAAGTCCCTGGACGCTCTCAGCTGACGGAAGGCGACAACACGATTGAGTAAGCGTAAAACAATGATTCTCAATTACAAAGATGAGATGGTTATTCGTTACTCGGGGATGATTCACCTAGGCTTGCCACACCAAGCAAGCGCCTTCATATCGAACACACCTCAGCTGTACCACACCAAGAGACTTCATATACAGCTAGGCTGTACACCAGGCAACTTCACATTGAACTACAGGGTCCATAAATTCACACTTGGAACCAAATGTGGACTTTACATCTCAGTTGGTGCCAAATGTGGGGAAATCCGTCTGTACTACCATATCTTCAGTATCTAGACAATAGCAGCAATTAATCATGCTAAAAAAGCCTGTAATTATCCACCTCTTCAAAGTACAATACATAAAGTCATAATATCCAAGTACTGAAAAACCACTAAAGTGAAAAACTAAGCCAGCAACGTTTCCAAAACAGAAGACTGTAAAATATGTTAAGCTCCCGACTCCATAAAGATGGCCACAAATGACTTTCCGATACTTTCACAACAAATATCACACTAATCACCCGCGAAAACTTCGGGATCGTACCGTATGTTTTTGTTAGTGACGCCGGGACAAAAGAGAGGGACTTTATTTTTCTTAATGCCTGTGTCCCTTAAGTGACATACTCAAGAAGCTTGAGAGAGGGGAGGCAAGCCTGGGGCATTACCTGACCGCCATTTACGACCGTGAGAGGTGATTTTTCTGCGCTGATCGACGTGATGAAACACCAAACAGCTGTATTTTCCACCCATTAGGTGCCTGAAGCTAGACTTCCAACAAGGCAGCCGCTTCTCGTCCTTTTTTTTTTTCTTTCCTTTTTTACTACGAGGTTAGGTGAGGGTAAAAAAAGGGGGGGCTGGGGGGGCTGACAGGGACGGAGGAAAAAATGGAGAAACAGAAGGACACTTGTAAAGAAGTGTGGTGTAAGTTTACCGGTGTGCGAGTGGTTTGTTGGGTATTTCTGGCGTTATATAAATACGACCCCAGCATACTGGATGTGTGTCTAGATATGTGTAGTGGTCTAGAAAGGCAAGTAAGTACGATAAGCTCAGGGCTGTAGAGCTGTTCGTCGTGTATATCGATTGATAGATGATCCCAAGCCTCTCTCAGCGATATGTGGCCTCCGTGGGAACCAAGTGTGCTCCGTATTTGTGCTGCTGGCAAGATCTTGGATGTCTCTAACTTATGCTTTCGTTGTTTAAAGGTTTCTGCCATAATGACAGCTATTTCAAAATATCAAAACATAAATTTCTTGAAAAAAGTTATATTGGATCCAAGTCTTCCTTACTCTGCCGTTGTCACTCGTATTATCTGTCCTTACGAAGCTCAAGTTTGTCTTAAAAGCCTTGCCTTTTAATTGTCCTTGTTCAGGAGGCCACTCTTGCGACTGGACGAGGATGGCGAAATCAATTATCTCACTTCATTTATATACAATAAAATATGAACAAATTCAAAGCATTCAGACTATATATATATATATATATATATATATATATATATATATATATATATATATTTACATTCTGCCGAGTTACCCACGTTAGCGAGGTAACGCTAGGAACAGATGAAGAACGGCCTCATTCTCTCACATCCACTAACTGTCCCGTACAATGCACCAGACCCTGAGATCCCTATCCACGACCAAGCCCCTCAACCATTTCCATGGTTTCCCCTGAACGCCTCATATGCCTCGATTTAACCCACTGACAGCACACCACCTACTACACCCTGGATACCACATCGCTCCAATTAGCTGAATCCCAAACGTAACCCATTCCTATTCGTACACTGTGTGCGCGGGTGTGTTTACCATACACACAAACATAGCATGATGATTATGCACGAAGATGATCAACACAAACCTTAAATAACTTAGAGATTACATAACTTTACATCCACATGAAAAAAAAAATACTTCTGTAACTCACTGTGGACCTTTTAACACATCTAAGGCAAATCATATGTACGCAAATTAGTACATTAAATGCCATCACTCCCAAATAGTGTTTAATACGAATCTATTTTATAAATTTCAAAACACACTAGGAAAGGAAATCAAGTTCGCACATTCGGCGACGAAAGAGCGGGAACCAAATTTTTTTTTTGGTTCTTACGACAAGTGTGACTAGTCTCTGGAACTGCAGATATGTACATAGTTCCCTTTAGTTCAACAAATCCAAAACCAAAATAATAAAAATCGCAAACAATGATGGTCTTTGAAACTGCAGATATGAGCATATGTAGTTCACTTTAGCTCTACGAGTTCAAAATAAAAAAAAATTCGTTTTTTTATTTTTTCGTTAGCTACACCTGTACTTACCAAGCGAACAAATGAAGGGACAACTGTATGCATATTCTCTACACGAGTATTTACCACCGTTAACACACACACACACACACACACACACACACACCACGATAAGACACTTCACATCCCTACATGACATCCCGCCGATGTTTCCGTTTAATACTTATGTGAACTTAAAGACTCCGGACGTCATAAATCATTGACGCCCTCCCCAAAATCGGCCTAATCCCTCCCGGATCTCCAAGCGTTAACAGTCTTTCCTTTTCAGGTGTTTAAGGCCGTTTACCCCTTTCAATAACAAAGATTATGAGCAAATTGCTCGCAAAAACACAGCAATTTTATGCTCCAGAGTTATGAGGGGTCCTAGCATGTTTGGGGATAATTGTCATGTCAGCCTAAGGCGACGAACCACTTACCTCTATAATCCTTCGTCTGGCAGCGGTGATCACCAGCCTCAACCAGCTAGTTAGGTTGTTAAGTCGTAACCACTTCCTCCACCATCATCTTCCTCATTTTAACCACGAAGTAGTTGTCATGCTTTTGCTCATTTTACTTTTTCTTCGAATTTCCCAAAAGTCAACATATAATTCCTATATAAAAGAAAGGCCTGTCATGGGATGCATATCACTAATCACTGTATTCCCATTTGGAGAAAAATAGTCGTTGAGCAATTATATAAAAAAAACTGTTTTCATTTTCATATCACTTGAATTATTTCCAAAGTTAAAGATGCACTAAAATCGGTTGGTTACACAACAAAATCACCCATCATTTTCCGTAAAAACTAAAAACGGGGGAAACAAGCGTGGCAGTACCGAGTAAGGGGGTAGAGTGGCGAGGGAGAGCGGAGCGCGGAGAGGAACTGCGCGGAGAGGAACTGGCGTGTCCTCCTCACTCCACCTGCAGGGGGCGACTGAATTGTATACCCTCGCCATGCCTGATCATGAGACTTCTCTGTTGTCGTACCTCGTGCTCCTGTGTATTTACGTCACCAATTTCTCCTGCGATTAATCCAATCTTATTCGTAGTAGACTAAACACATAATATTTGAGGAAATGCGAGAGCTGTGACGATAGTATGGTGGTAAACATGACATTGAGGCAACATCTGCAAATCAAGCTGCTTGTACAGTAGTGCGAGGCAGGGGTGGTGCAGCCCAGCTGGACTGTTAACTAGGTCTCCTTCAGCCTAGCACGCCCAGCCCAGGCCAGGTGGTGCTGCAGAAGCGTGGCCAAGGCTGTCTGCTGCTGGGGAGTGATGTGTGTTTGCTGGTGTGGGCAGCGATGTGCTCCTGGGCTGCCCTGTATCGGTGTGATACGGTGGCGCACGCGATTCATGGGTAGTATTCGAGAACCCGGCAATTGTTTACGACACGCCCGCCTTGAAACTAATACTTCCACCACCAAATTCGGAAGTGTATCAGGTGTTCGAGAACGACGAATCTATTATTTGATTTTCCCTTTTTAATTCTAGATCTGAGGTCGACTGGTTTATTTACAGAAGCACTCACTTTCTATTCGTGCACAGTATATATCACCGCGCTAGCGGAGCAGCGTCAGGGACAGGCGAAGGAAGGCCACATCCGCTCGCATCCATTTTCTAGATGCTGTGTGCATTAAATGTACCGAAATCACAGCTCCCTATACACAACCAGGCCTTTCCATGATTTACTCCACATGCTCTGGTTCAGTTCACTGACACCACCTCGACCACATCGTTCCAATTCACTCTACCCCAAGCCTTTCATCCTCCTCCATGTTAAGGATCCGATTTCTTAAAATCTTTTTCATTCCATCCTTCCATCTCCAATGTAGTCAATTCGTTCTCTTTGTCCCCTCCACTTCTGACACATATGCCCTCTTAGTCAACCGTTCCTCACTCATTCTCTCCATATGTCCAGACCAGATCAACACACCCTTTTCTGCTCTTTAAACCACGCTATCTTTATTACGCATCTCTCTTACCACTTCATTACTTACTCGATTAAACCACATCTCGCCGTGTATCATCCTCAAACATTTAATTTCCAACTCATCCATCCTCCTCCAAACAGCATTATCTACAACTCATGCCTCGCATCCATATAATATTGATGGGACTACTATTCTTTCAAACATACCCATTTTTGCCCTCCCAGATAACGCTCTCTCTTTCCACACATTCTTCATCGCTCCAAGAACCTTCGCCCCCTCCCCAACCAGTGACTCACTTCTGCTTCCATGGTTCTATTCGCTGTCAAGTCCACTCCCAGATATCTAAAACACTTCACTTCCTCCAACTTTTCTCCATTCAAACTCACATCACAACTAACCTGTCCCTTAGCCCTGGTAAACCTTAGAAACTTCCTGTATTTACATTCACTCAACATTTTCCTTCCTCACACTTCCAAACTCAGTCACCAACTTCTGCAGTTTATCACTCGAATCCACCACCAGTACTGTATCATCAGCAAACAACAACTGACACACTTCCCAGGACCTCTCATCCCCAACAGAGTGCATACTCACCCCTCTCCAAGACTCTCGCGTTTACTGCCCTCACCACCCCACCATAAACAAACTGAACAGCTATAGTGACAGTACACACCCCTGCCGCAAACCTACCTTCACTTGGAACCATTCACTCTCTTCCTACTCGTACACAAGCCTTACACCCTTGAAAAAAAAAAAACTGCTTTTAGCAGCTTTTCTCCCGCACCGGATATTCTTAATTCCTTTTAAAACGCATCTCTATCAACCGATCATATGTTTTCTCCAGATACATAAATGCTATATTATCAAAACCATGCTTTAGGAGTAGTACTACTCCTTCCTTAGATCTTATCTTCTCACCAACCCCCAACTTTACTCTTTAGACACTTCCAAACCATTCTTACCCTTTACCCTTTAGCTTTGTTTCACTCAGAGCCAGAACATCCAGGTTTCTTTCCTCAAACATATTATCTATCTCTCCACTCTTCTCATCTTGGTCACATCCACACACATCTAGATATCCCAGCCAGAGCCTTCGAGGAGGATGAGCACTCCTTGCCTGGTTCCTTCTTCTGTTCCCACTAGAAATTGTTCCAGCCCCCAACTCCCGCCTCCTTTAAGTCGCCTCCTACGAAATGCCGGGAATACGGAGGTAGAATTCATTCTCTCCTACCCCAGGTGTGTGTGTGTGTGTGTGTGTATGTGTGTGTGTGTGTGTGTGTGTGTGTGTGTGTGTGTGTGTGTGTGTGTGTGTGTTTAATATTTTCAAAAAACGGGGCAACGAAATCTGTAATACAATTCAACATATTTCATCACTTTCAAGCAAGTTAATAAGACAGGCGTTCAAAATCGACATGGAAAAAGAAAAAAAGTATGGAGCAGCTACAACACGGGTTTCGCAAGCTGAACGTTAACCTCCCGACGTATCATGTAGCCAGAGAGAGAGAGAGAGAGAGAGAGAGAGAGAGAGAGAGTTGGGACGCAACACTGCGGCAGACGGAATGGGATGGTTGAAGCGAGGTGATGCCAGGAGGTCATAAGGTAAAAAGCATTACATCTGCCCTGACTAAGAGACAGGTGGAGGAACAGGCCCACTGGAAGTGTGTGTGTGTGTGTGTGTGTGTGTGTGTGTGTGTGTGTGTGTGTGTGTGTGTGTGAGCAGCGCTTCACACCAAGGTAAACGAGGCTTCAGTAAATACGGAACAGCTGCTCACGCAAAAAATTACCACGGCACCTGTGCATAACTCCCCCCCCCCCCCCCCCCACACACACACACACACCTTTTGAGAAGCACATTCTGCTATGTTCAGTCAGTGGGGTCTCCAGGTCAGAGCGGAGGATATGGTTACGTCTAACAACGACCTTATGCCATGGCAAGGTCGACGCGAGATGTTTTGAAATTGAAGACTAGAAGACAATTGAGATTTAGAACGAAATATTGGTAGAACTCGCTTCTTGGCACCAATACATCTGACCAAGTTACCATTTCCTCATCACCCAATGTTGCACAGGTCTAAATTAAGAGGATTTTATGTTCATTGCGAGAACGAGAACGAATACTGGAGTGAGGAGGGAGGGAATGTGTTGGTGTGGGAATGGTATCAACATACGTAAGAATGAAGTGGACCAGATGCTGAAGAAAGATCTATTTTGGAAGATAAAAGATTACTACAAAGAGGTTCAGACAAAGAGGTTCGTTCGGCAAGAGGATGGGACCCAGAGGAATACTCACTGGTGGTAGGGTATGAGGGAGATGTCGATGCGTCCAAGACTACCATAACGATATGTCTGGAGGGATAAGCTACGCGTCAGATGAGTGACGAGATAAATGAAAGGAAAATAGTTTAGTAAGCAGAGACTTGCGCTACGCCCATTGAGTTGCTTTAAGGACGTCGGGCCAAAATCCTTAAGAGAGGAGGGTCAAAGGTACGTATTAGGGTCACGCAAGTTTTGCCTACGACAAATTTGTAAACAGTTCCCTTTCCTGCCGACATAACAAAATTTTACGACAGGCATGTTACCAGACCCGAACACCATGATCTCGAACGCCATCATCCGGTAACGCTTTGTTTACCAACGGCGTCTTAGCTACGTCTTTACCTCGTATATCATCCGATTGTTCCAAGTCTCCTACCTCATTCTTGTGTCTCCCCTGACGATGTGATCATTACACGAAAGTGCGCTTGGGAACTTATCGTTTCATTTTCCTCGTGGGAATCAGCAAATACTCTTAAATTACGCGCACCACTGTCAACTGTTGCAATGTATATATATACATTAGTACTTTCACCACTTAAGCTAATGTTTCAATAAATCTAACACAAATTATGTAACCTTTATCACATGACAAAGGAGTTTTTTCTACACATAACTACTACAAACATTGAAACAGAGCAAAAGATAGGAGCTACACTCTAATAACTGAAGGTTAGTTACATATGGGAAGGCTGAACCCGAACAGCGCCCCGTCCAGTAGCTGGGAAGTGAACAAGTGTTCTCTACACCCTGATGAGTAATGCGACCGTCGACGGTGTGTGTGTGTGTGTGTGTGTGTGTGTGTGTGTGTTGCGCGAGGCAACAGGTGGCAACGATTGCCTTACTCAAGTATACGACACAGATCTCTGCGTCGTTAGCCGAGTGTCTGTCTAAGTATTCTGGGAGGAAGTAAGATCACATCTCATATTCAACCCTAGTCATATAGTCTTGTACTTTTCCTCTCCTTCTGATCTAACGTCGTCTGAGCCTTGGGGTGAACGTGAGGATAGGATAACTGTGTATTCCCGTTGTGACACCACCCGGTGTATGTAATACATCCAGTGTCTCACTGGTGAACAGACCTGTTCTTGCACGGACAGAACCAAGATCGTTGCTCGGGGGGGTCGCCTGACTGGTTATTATGTGCCTCAAATGCAACGGGTTTCCATTCATTGATGAATGATTACGTAGCGCCAGTGGACTAACAGGGCCAAGAACAGGTGAGATGAGAAAACGAGTACCGGGAAGGAGTCAGCACAAGAGAGGGGGGCTGCTAAGCAGCTCTAGTGGGGTAGAGAAACATAAGCTAATCGCCCAGAATCGTGTTTAATCGCCTTGTTGCAACTGCAGTGAGTCGTCTCACTCATAATCCCCTTTGAGAGCAGGAGATAAAACCCAAAGGGGCGGGGTGGTGGGTTGGCTCTGGTGACCCCAAGCAAACAGATAACAATCAACATGTAATGAAAACGGGGGCGCATTTCAGGAGGAGGAGGAGGAGGAGGTTGCAGATAACCAGGAAAATTCATTGGACCCCAGGCTGAATGCCTTGTGGTAATCCGCGAGCGATGTAATCTCCAGTGGGATGATACATTCTGAAACCTGACCTCCCCCCACGACGGAGGTGATGCGAGAGAGAGGATGTTCTAATTAAAGAGGAGGAGAAACATGGGTGACGTCCCTGTTGATACGGCTCTTCACGGGAAGCGACAGTATGGATACCACGGAGTCAAAGGCTTTCCTGTGGCCAATCTACGAGCAAAAAAAAAAAAAATAAAAAGTTAATCACTACGAATTTGGCCTACAGTGTAAACAGAGATGTGCTGTTCGACATCCCCACAGATCACAGATTACCGTATTGTGTGTGTGTGTGAGAGAGAGAGAGAGAGAGAGAGAGAGAGAGAGAGAGAGAGAGAGAGAGAGAGAGAGAGAGAGAGAGAGAGAGAGGACCTTTCTTCCAGCCTGCAGCTCCGGGACCTCGCCGCCACTACCATACCATACCACACCACCCACGGGAAACTGATGGATGGATTCCCTTGGAGCGAGAGACTCTTAGAGGGCGTTACCGCAAGAAGGCGGAGTCCGGTAACACCAGAGGGAGAATAAACACCCACCCACACACACACACACACACGTACACGAGTATACAAAGAAGCCCAGACAGGCCTCAGCAGCTGCCAGATAGATACATTGTTAATGAAACTGAACCCAGGCAAATGTAAACTGAAGATGATGGGACGAAGTGGATTGAAGCGGAACTATGCCTGCCATCTGGCGGCTGGGGTGGGAGGAGGAGGAAGAGGAGGAGGAGGCAGTGCTTACGAGTACCTTCCTGCAGGAGGCGCAGACGAAGTAGCACCCTGTAAAACCTTCTACCA
>NC_092231.1:10755696-10790696 GCF_036320965.1 Panulirus ornatus
AACAAGTCAGTTGATATATAACGAAGAGACGTAGCTAAGATGCCATTTGGTAAACAAGTGACTCACAGGAATGTGTACGATGTTTCAGAACAAGACGCAAGCAAGTTATACGTTTCATCGTTCTTTCTACCCAAACCAAAACAAGTAAAGCTCAAATTATCATTACGTTCTACATGATAAGTCCGTTCTAGTTATAATAAAAGTGATTCATTCATCATTTTTTTTTTATTCATAGGTATAAGCATCTTTTAATACTTAAAATCACCTGACGCAAGTCTTGGTCAAGTGTCAATGCTGTTGAAGCCTGTGTCCATGCAATGCGCGGACAGATAATTCCTCTCTATATATCTAGTTAAAAACATATATAAAGATACACTCCGTTTCCTTCATAGAAAACTCACATACACACACACACACACACACACAGAAATATATATATATATATATATATATATATATATATATATATATAAATAATGTTCATGACTGGGGGATGGCTGTGTGTGGGGTTGTCTGGGGAGAGGAGGAAAGTATCGTACACTGCCACCCTCGAGCCACCGTAGATGACGTGGTCTATGGCGTAACTTCCCCTGCAGATATATCTCGATAACGTAATGACGACATATGACGCCACTTGCACGATGCAGTAACACTACTATTACTGGATATCTCATCACGAACTTTTGAATTCCACTCTGATTACTCCTATTTCAATGAGGAAAAAAAGGGGGGAAACAAAAGGCATCAGTCACGTCAACAGCTGTGCATATCAATTTGGGCGCCAAATCGTTCCATAAGGCGTGATTTCAAATATCCCTAAATCTAAATTAAGGGATGACAGCACCGCTCTGGAAATCTAGGAGGTTGTGATGCCTGCCTCTGAAGTCATAAACAGAAGATAGTTGCCAATAAAAAATAAGCAATATTCCACTTAATTTCTAAGACCAAGAAAAATAAAATGTTAATAATTGTTCTATGTATTTTCCAGGCACACAGAAATTCTATGCCATGATTAGAATATATATATATATATATATATATATATATATATATATATATATATATATATATTTATATTTATTTTTCCATACTATTCGCTATTTCCCGCGATAGCGAGGTAGCGTTAAGAACAGAGGACTGGGCCTTTGAGGGAATATCCTCACCTGGACCTCTTCTCTGTTCCTTCTTTTGGAAAAAAAAAAAAAAAAGGAAACAGACGAAAGAATGGCCCAACCCACCCACATACATTTGTATATACATACATGTCCACACAAGCACATATACATACCTATACATTTCAACGTATACATATATATACATACACAGACATACATATATGCACATATACATAATTCATACTTGCTGCCTTTATCAATTCCCGTCGCCACCCCGCCAAACATGAAATAACAACCCCCTCCCCCCACATGCGCGCGAGGTAGCCCTAGGAAAAGACCACAAAGGCCACATTCGTTCACATTCAGCCTCTAGCTGTCATGTATAATGCACCGAAACTACAGCTCCCTTTCCACATCCAGGCCCCACAAGACTTTCCATGGTTTACCCCCGACGCTTCACATGCCCTGGTTCAATCCACTGACAGCGCGTCGACCTCGGTATACCACTTCGTTCCAATTCACTCTATTCCTTGCACGCCTTTCACCCTCCTGCATGTTCAGGCCCCCATCGCTCAAAATCTTATTCACTCCATCTTTCCACCTCCCACTTGGTCTCCCACTTTTCCTCGTTCCCTCCACTTCTGACACATATATCCTCTCTGTCAATCTTTCCTCACTCATTCTCTCCATGTGCCCGAAACCATTTCAAAACACCCTCTTCTGCTCTCTCAACCACACTCTTTTTATTACCACACATCTCTCTTACCCTTTCATTACTTACTCGATCAAACCACCTCACACCACATATTGTCCTCAAACATCTCATTTCCAACACATCCACCCTCCTCAGAAATGGTTAGACGTAACAAGTGGTGAGCCACAGGGATCAGTCTCGGGACCAGTTCTCTTTCTCATACATCTATCAATGATAATGTCTGCAGAGTCAAACTGACAGACAAACTAAAGGACTGGGCTCGTACAAAATGCATCGTAGTACTGATAAGAGCAAAAGTTTTACATGTTTAGGACCCAGTGGTCTGTTGCTGTTTGAATTCCTCTGTATTTACGATGGTATTCCTAGGTAAAGTAGAGAATGTGTAGGAGATGGGGGGACGCCATTAGTGTAAAACTCCAATACCCATTACATTACAAATTGGTAATTACATATCTCCAAACACCTGGTTCTATGCCCCAGCGCGCACACACACACACACACACACACACACACACACACACACACACACACACACACACCACGTACACACAGACAGACAGACAGACAGACAGACACACACACACACACACAAATAGACAAACAGACAGAAAGACAGACAGACAGACAGACAGACAGACACACACACACACACACACACACACACACACACACACACCACGTACACACAGACAGACAGACAGACAGACACACACACACACACACACACACACACACACAAATAGACAAACAGACAGAAAGACAGACAGACACACACAGACACACACACACACACACACGTACACATCTGCAGCACACCTGGCCCTAGTCCCTGGTAGCGTAGGTTAATGGGTTTAAGAGGGCATTAACCAGGAGGGAACCACCACCGCTCGCCACGCCACTATAACTTATACCCGGATTACCATTTAAACCAAAGGTTTATATTATTCATGGCAGTTAGCGGGCGGGGGGGGGGGGGGGGGGGTTGGGGAATGGTCCGTCTCCCTAGCGACCAAGACGTGGGGGGAGGGGGCTCATGTGGCGGGGGTAACGATCGCCGTTTTCTTCCGCCATGGTGACGTGGTGTTCTTGTTTTCTTTTCCTTTTTTTGTTTTGGTAATCACTTCCACTCCAGCTCTCGCAAGAGCTAGCCTCTCTCTCTCTCTCTCTCTCTCTCTCTCTCTCTCTCTCTCTCTCTCTCTCTCTCTCTCTCTCTCTCTCTCAATGGCAACCTTGGGCCAGGTCGTGTCACTGTCGGTGGACGAGAGGGAGAGAGAGAGAGAGTTAACGGTCTCGTCCCGGGGGGAAGTTTGAACGCTCAAGAAAGGAAACCGTCACTTCCCTGCTCCTGATGGGAGCGCAGAACTTTGAAGCACATAACAGTCCCATGAAGTGGATCGTGGGATTGAGAAAAGAAAAAAAATCATTTCATCATTCTCATTTCTCAAATTTGTTGACCTGATTTCAAATCCTATTTTTTTTTCTCAAATTTGTTGACCTCATTTCAAATCCTATTTCTTTTTTTTTTTTCAACCTATTGCCACTAGTCAGTACATGCCACTTCAAGTGAACTTGCTGAACAAACAACGATATATAGTTTGTTGTGAATGAACAACGATATATTGTGTGTTTAGTTGTAAATAACAATCAAGCCATCACATATTAAGTTATCTAACCTCCACGTCGACATCATGGTGTAGTACAGGTGCTTGCGTGGTGTGGCTGAGGTTGTTAAAGCGTTCTTGACCCGTGACGCATTCACGGAAAGCTTGTGTTCACCCAACCCGGTGCAAAACTGTACGATTGCATTTACGACACGTATAGATAAACAGACAGACAGACAGACAGACAGACAGACAGAAAGATAAACCGACGGACTGGATGCTACATATATACATACTGGATGATACATATATATGACTGGATGCTACATATATATGACTGGATGCTACATATATATGACTGGATGCTACATACATATGACTGGATGCTACATACATATGACTGGATGCTACATATGTATGACTGGATGCTACATATGTATGACTGGATGCTACATATATATGACTGGATGCTACATATATATGACTGGATGCTACGTGTGTATGACTGGATGCTACACATATATATGACTGGATGCTACGTGTGTATATATGTCCTCTCACAGACTAACGACAGATGTACGCAGGGTTAGAAAAAACAAGTGTGGTGTCGACGCACTATATATATATAAGCTCTTGGTTAACGAACACCGACAGCTCACACACACATTGTGGGGTCATAATGTTCCAATATCACTCAGTTGTATGTGACGAGGATCGAACCTGTTAACACCTCAAGCTGAAGAGGAGGAGGAGGAGGAGGAGGAGTTATCATTCCTCTCAACGAAGAACTCTCTGGGGGGACATAATGGTTCACTAACACGGAGAACTCTCTGGGGGGACATAATGGTTCACTAACACGGAGAACTCTCTGGGGGGAACATAATGGTTCACTAACACGGAGAACTCTCTGGGGGAACATAATGGTTCACTAACATGGAGAACTCTCTGGGGGGAACATAATGGTTCACTAACACGGAGAACTCTCTGGGGGGAACATAATGGTTCACTAACACGGAGAACTCTCTGGGGGGAACATAATGGTTCACTAACACGGAGAACTCTCTGGGGAGAACATAATGGTTCACTAACACGGAGAACTCTCTGGGGCAACATAATGGTTCACTAACACGGAGAACTCTCTGGGGGGAACATAATGGTTCACTAACACGGAGAACTCTCTGGGGCAACATAATGGTTCACTAACACGGAGAACTCTCTGGGGGGACATAATGGTTCACTAACACGGAGAACTCTCTGGGGGAACATAATGGTTCACTAACACGGAAAACTCTCTTGGGGGACATAATGGTTCACTAACACGGAGAACTCTCTGGGGGGAACATAATGGTTCACTAACACGGAGAACTCTCTGGGGGGAACATAATGGTTCACTAACACGGAGAACTCTCTGGGGGGAACATAATGGTTCACTAACACGGAGAACTCTCTGGGGGAACATAATGGTTCACTAACACGGAGAACTCTCTTGGGGGACATAATGGTTCACTAACAAGGAGAACTCTCTGGGGGGAACATAATGGTTCACTAACACGGAGAACTCTCTGGGGGACATAATGGTTCACTAACACGGAGAACTCTCTGGGGGAACATAATGGTTCACTAACACGGCGAACTCTCTGGGGGGAACATAATGGTTCACTAACACGGAGAACTCTCTGGGGGAACATAATGGTTCACTAACACGGAGAACTCTCTGGGGGAACATAATGGTTCACTAACACGGAGAACTCTCTGGGGAACATAATAGTTCACTAACACGGAGAACTCTCTGGGGGGCATAATGGTTCACTAACACGGAGAACTCTCTGGGGGGCATAATGGTTCACTAACACTACTCAACAAAGGTTTATAATCATCAACTATTCAATGGCACTCTAACAGGGTCATTAACTGACGTACATGACGCTGCAGGAAGAGGGGGGCGGGGGGGGTGTATATAATCTCTAACTGGTAGTGTCGTAAGATCTTATTAGTTCACGAACATACACCCAGGCTGCGGGGTTAACGACCCAGGCTGTGGGGTTAACGAGATAGGCTGTGGGGTTAGACCTAGGCTGCGGGGTTAACGACCCAGGCTGCGGGGTTAAAGACCCAGGCTGTGGGGTTAACGAGATAGGCTGTGGGGTTAGACCCAGGCTGCGGGGTTAACGACCTAGGCTGTGGGGTTAAAGACCCAGGCTGTAGGGTTAACGACCTAGGCTGCGGGGTTAACGACCCAGGCTACGGGGTTAAAGACCCAAGCTGTGGGGTTAACGACCTAGGCTACAGGGTTAACGACCTAGGCTGCGGGGTTAACGATCATTCACAGGCACAGACACGCTATGGGCCAACACGATCATTTAACGTTAAAGAGTTATCATCTTTAACGGCACCATATCAATATACAATGACGCGATAATGACCATGAGTACGATAATGGTCATTGACACGATAATGGCCACTGACACGATCATGGTCATCGCTATACGGTGATGGTCACTGCCCATACGAGAATGGGCCATTATGGCCATATGTTGAGGGTGTCGCACTCGCCTTCCATCACAGATAATAAGACCTCAGATCACAGGAGTGACTTCGATAGGGGACTGGATGAAGAAACAGTCGTAGAGGAATGTATACAGGCCTGTTCCTGCACCGAGAAACTCTATTACAGGTATGACTAGAGACAGAAGCATCGACCGAGTAAAAGCATCCATCAACCTTCTCTCGATCCAAAGAAAACTGCTGCTCAACAATTTCGTCAAATTACTCAAAGAACCTTTTCAAGACATCGATACACGCAAAAATAAACTTCCACAACGTGCAGTAAATATACAAATATTTATACATGCATGAATTTATATACACCCCTCCCTCTATATTGCGCACATGGAACAACATCAAGGAAACGAAACGATTTAACGAAGAAGATATAAAATATATTATACTCAAAACCACACCAATTGTAAACCTTGAAAACCATTCACACCAGTGTGTTCTTATTCCTCCCTTTGGGGCGCACGATACTACAAATGGAGTTGCTTGGCATTGGCGTCGAAGCAGGAATGTGTGTGTGTGTGTTAGTGTCTGTGTGTGTGTGTGTGATTGTGTACCCATAACTTCGATTTATATATCTCCTAAATAATATTACTATAAAATAATTATCAATATTATAATATATATATAATATATTCATAATACAATATTTCTCTTATATAATAAATGTTATATTATAAATAACTATTATGCTTAAATATAACATATAACTATAATATAGTTAAATAATATTCTTGGAGTTGAATAGGAAAATATATTATATCCACGTATTTTCCCTGGGTACGGTAGAAGACTACTTCAAGGTATCAGGGAGCGGGGGCGAACTACCCTCGGAGGGTTTTTTGTTTTTGTACCCCCAAGCATGTTTTTTTTATTGAGGTCCAGGTTGATATTCCCTCGTAACAGAGACAGTCCTTGATTCTACCTAAGCCCAGTCCTAGTCTGGGAACGTCAATGGTGAAATAGAAAAAAAAAAAAAAAAAAAAAAAAAAAAAAATATATATATATATATATATATATATTATATATATATATATATATATAAATACTGATTATATACAGGAAAATGTGAAACACGAGAACAATAACACGATAATAAACTCACTTTCGTGTAATTATTCCCCTGACGATGTAATTATACACGAAAGTGCAATCGGACTTATCGTCTTTTATTTTTCCTAGTGGTTATCAGCAAATACAAAATAACGCCCATTGCTGTGACGAAACAGACGAAAGAAATGGCTCAACCCACCCCCATACACATGTATATACACACGTCCACACACGCAAATATACATACCTACACAGCTTTCCATGGTTTACCCCAGACGCTTCACATGCCTTGATTCAATCCACTTACAGCACGTCAACCCCGGTATACCACATCCCTCCAATTCACTCTATTCCTTGCCCTCCTTTCACCCTCCTGCATGTTCAGGCCCCGATCACACAAAATCTTTTTCACTCCATCTTTCCACCTCCAATTTGGTCTCCCTCTTCTCCTCGTTCCCTCCACCTCCGACACATATATCCTCTTGGTCAATCTTTCCTCACTCATTCTCTCCATGTGCCCGAACCATTTCAAAACACCCTCTTCTGCTCTCTCAACCACGCTCTTTTTATTTCCACACATCTCTCTTACCCTTACGTTACTCACTCGATCAAACCACCTCACGCCACATATTGTCCTGTAATATATATATATATATATATATATATATATATATATATATATATATATATATAGGCACACACGAGGTTAAGAGACGGGGCAACATGAGTATAAACCTCTCTCCCCGTAACACACTTACAGTAATGACAGACATTCACGTGAGTGTCCGCTTACACATACAAGCAAACACCCATAAACACATACCCACATGTAGAATCCACCTCCTCTCTCTCTCTCTCTCTCTCTCTCTCTATATATATATATATATATATATATATATATATATATATATATATATATATATATATATATATATATATATATATATATATATATATATCGTACACACGAACGAACGCCACACAAGAACAACAAGACCCAGAGATTAACACAGATAACGAACCTCCTCATAAAGTCTTTCTCTAACTCGGTAATTAAACTTGCACCTTGTTTAGCCTGGTCAGACGCCGGAGTTATTAGGTCATTAGGGGATGTTTGGAAGCATTACTTTCGTGGGGGTGATTCACTGCCCACCACACGCGTCACTGTGGATGAAGAAGGCCATCCACACGACTGTCCCACATCACACACACGCTTAATTTGCTCCCCGAGACCCCGTGGAATGCTGTTGGTTTGTGTGAGGGTGGCATATTGTTGGTGTGTGTGTGTGTGTGTGTGTGTGTGTGTGTGCTGATATGTCCTGTGATGTGATGGTATGTGTAGTACTACATCTGTTTCCGTGGCAATATACTGGTATGTATGTTAAGGCTCCCTCGCACGAGTGTATGTTGTGGTGTGCTGGTGTACGTCGTGGTGTGTGTGTGTGTGTGTGTGTGTGTGTGGCCCCAGTTATAGGTTGGCGTGACGTCACATCATAGCACTGTCGACCATCCTTACAGTCGGTAAGAGAGAGAGAGAGAGAGAGAGAGAGAGAGAGAGAGAGAGAGAGAGAGAGAGAGAGAGAGAGAGAGAGAGAGGTGTTGTCAACCGTCAAAGTGTCGAGTCTCATACATGCCTGTCGACCTCCCTACTCTGCTGGAACAAGGTCGACTCCCCCTGCCCTGCTGGAGGCTGGGGACGTCGACCCCCTCCCTCTGCCCTACTGGGGACAAAATCAACCTCATATCCCCACCCTCAGCCCCGCCCGCCCGCCCACCCTAACGGGGTTTATACACGTCGAACCCCTCACCCCTATACCCTGCAGAGGGCAAGTCGACTCACCATTGCCCTGCCTGTCACCACCCTACCACCCATCACCCACCCAGTCCTCTACCACACCTGCTTCTCTCTCTCTCTCTCTCTCTCTCTCTCTCTCTCTCTCTCTCTCTCTCTCTCTCTCTCTCTCTCTCTCTCTCCTCCTTGTCTCATCCCGGACGACAAGGCGCGCGCGAGGGGAAATACTACGGCCACGATTCATCTTCCTCCGCCTAACTTATCCGGGGACTCAAGTCACCGTGAGCCTCCCTTGAACGTCCACACCCACCCCCACCTTAAATCACCCTCCGGTCCAACCCACCGTCTCACCCCCGTACCCACTACTAACCCCACACCACAACAACCTTGATATCAACAGTGGAAGAAGAAGAGGTAGTTGGAGGGGAGGGGGTAGAAAGGGGGCGACCGTAGAGCCTCACAACACACACACACGCACGCAAACACACACACACACACCAAAGACTTGCAGAAGGGGGAGGAGATGATGATGACGATTCCCCCCCACTACAAGCTATGCTGAGCTGTAGATAATCGAAACCAACTCGTCAATAACTCGTGTCTCGTCCCGAGATTTACAGGGATGGTAGAAGACCCTCAAGGAGCACAAGCCTCTACTATCACTCCTTTTTATTTTTTCAGAAGGGAAGTGGTAGTTGCCATCAGTAAGGAGAGTGGGGTGTGTGTGTGGGGGGGATTGCAGCGGCGGAGGAAGAGGAAGGGAGGGAGTGAGTGAGTGAGGAGGAGGAGGAGGAAGGGTTGGTTGTCGTCGACGTTCATGGGAGGGGATTTATCTCGGTGTAAATGGCGTGTGACACGGGGTTGATGTCTTGCCTCCCTCCCTCCCTCCGAGGTACGTGGGGAGGAGGCCGAGAGATGAGCGCCATACACGACAACCTACTTATACCGCAATTTATGGCCACCCCCGCCCGCCCTCCACGCCTCCCTGCCTCCCTCGTCCTGATGATATACCTTCGAGTGGACGACAGAGGGTGGGAGGTAGGTGCTCTCTCTCTCTCTCTCTCTCTCTCTCTCTCTCTCTCTCTCTCTCTCTCTCTCTCTCTCTCTCTCTCTCCCCGTCGACTCCCGACAGCTCGCCTCTTTTACGACTCCCTGGGAAGTGATGGCGTTCCACCTTTCCATAACCTCTTTCTGAATGTCGCGTGTAAAATACAAAGACGGTGGTTATAAGCAATTTAATGTTCCTTCTTCTTTTCTTTTTTGTTTACCTCCTTGACTCATGCCTCAGCGGATGAAGTTCTGTACATCTACCTGTCTGTCTCTGTCTGTCTTGTGTTATTCCGGTAAACCATTTCTCTAAATAAAAAAAACCAAAACAACAAAATTTTTTTTTCCGTAAGGCCATCGCCAATATCTAGACATCAATGGGACGGATTTTTCCTCAAAGCTTGACACAATACAGACAGACGTCACTAGTGTGCGTGGCCCCCACAGACGCTCGTCATCCGGCCCTGCTGATCCGGGCGACCGCTTTAACTGCTGAATACGACCCATACAAACCCATAAGCCGTAATAGTCTGCTGTGTTTATATATATATATATATATATATATATATATATATATATATATATATATATATATATATATATATATATATATCTCAGGCGTGGACGACAAGGATATTCGTTCAAACTTGGCATAAAAGAACACAAGAAGGGGCCCGTAATAATTAAGCTCACAAGCAATAGGGCTGTCACCAAACACACCATGGACGAGTGGTTGTGACAGAACAGTCGCACACCACACAATGCACTCAATCTTCGAAGCATTATATGTGCCACACGACCTGGATGATGCTTCACCATCATTTCCTCACGTTAGCTTTCATCTTTTTTCATTCATTCAACTCGACAGCAAAGTGGGAGCCTGTCGCAAACATATATATATATATATATATATATATATATATATATATATATATATATATATATATATATATATATATATATACCCTGTGTGTTGCATACATTTGTATTTCAAAAGCTAATCTTAATATTCGAAGACCGAAACACCCCCGAACAGAAAATGGTAACTTTCTAACCTCATAAGATTCTGAACACTTGAAAGGATCATAAGTGTCGATAATGGAGAGTTCTGTGGCAAGGTCCTGATGAACACAAGGGTTACGATTACAATAGGTCTCATGAGAGGGTGTCGGGCGCCCCTCCAGCCTTGTGGTCTAGTAATTAAACTCTCGCGCCCCCCTGATGACCATAGCGTCTGACACTCAAAGAGACTCGGGCTGAAAATTCTCGTTGGCATCTTCAAACCTTCCTCGCACAACCACCAGTCGTTTTTTCCACAGAATCCACGAGTAAATATTTGGCAAAAATGACTTCAAGACTCGGCCAAAATGGCGTTTCTTGCATACACACACACACACACATATATATACATATATATATATATATATATATATATATATATATATATATATATATATATATATATATATATATATATATATATACCTGTGAGTCCACGGGAAAATGAAACACGATAAGTGATTATTACACGAAAGTGCACTTGGGAACTTGTCGTGTTTCATTTCCCCGTGGACTCAGGAATACACTTGATCACGCGCTCAACTATATCAAGATTGAACTCAAACTTAGCGAAAATATAAATGCGTGTGGATATTCGATTAATCTTAATAGTTCACAGGAGTAAAAACCAATAATGATAAGTCGACGAACATTTCCTCCGGCTTCCCTCCGTTTTCCAAAACTTCTTACCAAGGATTTCCACATGAAAATATCCGCGAAGACAAACGAAAATTTGGCGAAATCATTTCTTCACCTTTTTTCCTGTGAGGTATGGAGATTTCTTATATATATATATATATATATATATATATATATATATATATATATATATATATATATATATATATATATATATATATATATCCTACAGGCTTCTGAAATCTCGAGTGGTTCTAGTACATGGAAAGGTTGTAAGGAGGGTACATGCCAACACCACTGTGTTTTGTGTGTGTGTGTGTGTGTGTGTGTGGGGGGGGGGGGGTGTGGGTGTGTGTGGGTGTGTGTGTGTGTGTGTGGCTCGTCTCGTCACACCCGCACCAGTGTACGGGCGAGTCCTCTCCGTTGCCCAGCTCCCATTACAGTGGCGGCGAAGGGAGAAGAGGAGGAGGAGGACAGAAGGACTGGACGGGCATATAAGGACCTGACTGGCCGGCCACCCACGGGGTCGTCCTCCGCCGCCCGTCATGTGGTCGTCTACATCTGACGACTGCTGCTGTGTGGGGGGTGGGTGTGAGGAATGGGGGGGAGGAGGATGTAACCCTGCGTTCAATGCCCTGGTAGAGGAAAAATACAAGGAGAGTGTTACATTCTTTTCTTTTTGATACGAAACATGCTGTCTATATATATATATATATATACATATATATATATATATATATATATATATATATATATATATATATATATATATATACTTATCCCTGGGGATAGGGGAGAAAGAATACTTCCCACATATTCTCTGCGTCTCGCAGAAGGCGACTAAAAGGGAAGGGAGCGGGGGGCTGGAAATCCTCCCCTCTCGTTTTTAATTTTCCAAAAGAAGGAACAGAGGAGGGGGCTAAGTGAGGATATTCCCTCAAAGGCTCAGTCCTCTGTTCTTAACGCTACCTCGTTAACGCGAATAGTATGAAGAAAAGTATATATATATATATATATATATATATATATATATATATATATATATATATATATATATATATATATATATATATATATATATATATATATATAAAGGCTGCCCAACGAGACAATACTTATATAAAAAATAATGCCTAACTAGACAGACACAATGTCTATACAAAAAATAACGACTAACAAGATACTGAAATTGTATTTATACAAAAAATAACGACTAACAAGACACTGAAACTGTGTTTATAAAAAAATAACGACTAATAAGACAATGAAGCTGTATCTATACAAAAAAATAACGACTAACAAGACACTGAAACTGTATCTATAAGTAAAGTAACGAATAACAAGATACCGATTCTATCTTTTTTAAAAAAGAAAAAAATAACGCTTAACAAGACACTAATATAATAAACAAAATACGTCTAACAAGACTGATATTGTATTTATACAAGAGAGTAACGCCGAACAAGACACTGTTTTTATACAAAAATAACGCCCGTAACAATTTTACCTATATAAAATAATGCCCACAAAATACTGATACCGTGTTTATACATAAAGAATAACGCTTAAGAACACACTGAATCTTTATTCACGCAAATATATCGCCCAACAACAACAAAAAATACATTTATGCAAATAATAATGCCCCCCCCAAAAAAAATGACACTATCTATACAAAAAATAACGCTGAACAAGGCCGTGAAACAACCCCGAAAGAGGCATTTTAATGCGTTTAAGTGACGCATGAACTTGTACAGGATCAAATAGTGTATTTAACCCACTGGGCAAAAAGAAATATATAGACATCATAAATGTCGTATCTCGGTATTTGTGCACATTAGCATTCTTTTTCATAAGACTTTGACGGTAAATGTAGATTTTGCTTTTGAAAGTCGTTGGAACTTTCGCTTAAGCCCGCGCCACTACATCTCGGGCGAGTCTGTGTGTGTGTGTGTGTGTGTGTGTGTGTCCTCCCCCTCCTCCTCGGCCAGTGGCAGGGAGGCGGGAAGGCTAGGGAGGCGGGCAAGCAAGGCGGAGGCGCGTCCCTGAACATGATGATCTGCTTAATCGAGAGAAGCAACATTTCCCTGCCGTCACGTACCGCGTTTTAGATTAGTCTTTAACATATTAAAACCACATGGCCGGCGCCAGCCACACTGACGGCACATGTGTGGCCCCACCCCATGTACATCACCGTATATATAATATATATATATATATATATATATATATATATATATATATATATATATATATATATATATATATATATATATACTTGCTCGACTTTATCCATTCCCGGCGCGACTTCGCCCCACAGGAACAGCATCGCCACCCCCTACATCTGCGAGGTGGCGCCTGAAAGCATACGAAGTAAGGGAGAACAAAAAATGGGTCTATTTCAAGACACAGAAGAACCGACGGTGCATTATAGGTGCAAGCATTGGGCGAGAATGTATGGAGGAGGGTGGACGTCTTGGCAATGAACTGTATGAGGCCAATATGAGGTGTGGGTGAAGGTACATCGAGGAAGGAACGATACGGTAAGAGAGAGAGGTGTGGCAGTAAGAACAGCGTGGTTGAGAAAGGTGATGAGTGTGTGCTGGAATGGTTTGGCCATATGGAGAGGAGGAGTGAGGAGAGGTTGTCAGACAGGATAAGTGTGTCATAAGTAAAGGGAACATGGTAAACGGGAGGCCAAATTGGAGATAGATGGATGGTTTAAAAGATTTAGAGTGCTCGGGATCTAACATACAAAAAAAGGTGAAATAGCGTGTAAGGGATAGAGTTAAGTGGAGCGATGTGATATACAGGGGGCGAATTGCTGTCAGTTAACCGAACAAAAGCATATGAAGCAGCTGGGGAAAACCACAGAACGGTCTGTAAGGCCTGGTTGTAGATGATAGGCTGTGGTTTTCAGTGCATTGCACATAACTGGAGAACAGATGTGAGCGAATGAGGTCTTTTCTTCAACTTTTTCTAGCGCTACTTCGCGTAATCGCGCACAGCTATGAATCAATTATCAAAGAAGGAAAGCCTCAGATATAACAATATAGTGCCACATTCTTCAATCCATGAATTTCACAACTGATCAGTTTCACGAACAAGACAGAACGACCCCTCATGCACGACTGTGTCCCCATTGGGTATAATGATCTGACCTTTGACCGTATTCTTAAGGGTCAGGTTAAAGTCCACGGGCATCTCATCCACAAAGGTTCGCACTGTCGTGCACAAAGAGTTGTATCATCGTGCCCAAGGGTCGTAACTTAGTTCTCGAAGGTCGTACCTTTGTGCTCAAGGATCGCACCTTCGTTCTCTATAGTCGTACCTCCGTGCTCGAGAGTTGTACTTTCGTACTCGAGGGTCGTGGCTTCATGTTCGTGGGTCGCACTTTCGTGCTCTAGAGTCGCGTCCCCTCGTACTCAAGGGTCGTACTCTCGTGCTCAAGGGTCGTCCCCTCGTGCTCAAGGGTCTAACCCTTAGTGTTTATGAGGTTGGATTAATGGCACACTGAGTGAGCATCGCACCAGACAGAGGGAGCGGCGGGCGCGCCACGCTGCGTGTGTTGGACGACGTCCCTGCTAGGAGGAGGGGAAAGGGCGGGGATGATAATGGCCGATAAAAATACACGAAGAAAATGGAGGAGTTAACGTGAGGCGTGAGCTACGGTGATGGGGACACGGTGAGGCACCAGTATACTCTTCCACGACACGTTCCCTCGTACCGCCGTCACAAATCCGTGTCTCACCGATGCCCATCCCGCCGCCAGGACGCACCCGCCCATGTCATCACTGCTGCCACCGTCGGTCGGGACGCGCGCGCGCGCGCACCCATGTCCACTAACCCCTCTGTCGCCCCTCAACCCCATCAGTGGGGACAGTATCTCACTGAAGTCTCGAGACCCACGAGAAAACCCCGCACGGGAAAAACGCCGACTGCAAGATTGTTAATAGGAACCACATGGCCGGCGGGCCTTTGGCATGAGCTCAACCGGGACCTGCTGGTGGCAGGGGAGGAGGAGGACGAGGATGACGAGGCGAAGAGAAAGACGCCGGACGTTCGGTGGTGTGTGTCGTACGTTCACGTCGGCCGAGAGAGAGAGAGAGAGAGAGAGAGAGAGAGAGAGAGAGAGAGAGAGAGAGAGAGAGAGAGATACACACACACACACACACAACCCCACGTGATGGCTTCTGCCAACCGTAACAGAATGAGAGATAAAATGAAGTTTATGACGGATGTCACTTGACAATCGAGTCGTCAAAAAGTTTCATCTTGCTACTATATATATATATATATATATATATATATATATATATATATATATATATATATATATATATATATACATATGGCATTACTGCTAACCGGGTTTGTTGAAACGACGGGAAAACAGCATACAAAACCTTAAACTTTTTGCGTTGGCGCAGCACCCTCATTTCTCACGGGTTGTAGGGGAAAGTCGACAACGGAAAATCTGTCACTTGGATATGCACCGTCCTTTACCCCACGAGGGGAACGTCTGTCGCATGCTCGCCCTGCGAGCGACGTGGTTTGTGAGGGCGGGCGTGGAGCTCCTCAAGATGAAGAGACGGTGATTGAGGGGGTCCTGCCCAGGGTTGCGGCTGTGCGGAGCAGTGCTCTACAGACGGAGGGGTGGTGGCAGAAGGCTCTGTCTAGAAGCGTGGCTGTAAGGATGTGTTTCACAGACAGAGAGGGGTTGGTGACACAAGGCCCTGTCTAGGGGTGTGGCTGTAAGGATGTGCTTCACAGACAGACAGACAGACAGTAACAGAGGGGGGCCCAGTCTAGGGGTATGGCTGTAAAGATGTACAGACAGAGATGGGAGTGGTGACAGAAGGCTCTGTCTAAGGGTGTGGCTGTAACGATGAGCCCCACAGACAGAGCCTGATGGGGGAGGGGGGAGGGCTCTATATAGAGGCTTAGGTATTGGATCTGTGCTCCACACACAGGGAGCCACAGGAGACTCTAATGCCAAGGCGTTAGAATACACTTCATCTAGACTACTCCCACTACACCTAGTCAGGCAAGGACGAACTATTCCCACTGACGAAGGGGCAACGGAGGCTCTTCAGGGGTCACTCAGTGGTGTCAACCCCTAAGACAAAAGAGAGATTCTGGCGGAGGTATTCGGGAGCCAACCCGAGCTGGGTTGGTGGGACCACACGTGTGCCGTGCGAGGACAGGGCGAGGCAGAGGACACAGAGAGAGAGGGAGAGAGAGAGAGAGAGAGAGAGAGAGAGAGAGAGAGAGAGAGAGACACTCCGATTGGCGTCTATGGCAGGATGGCTGCTTGCGACACCCATCTTAGATACGACTCGCTGGGGCCGTGAGTGAGGGAGGTGTTGGTGATGCCTCTGGTCAACACCAACCACCACTGACGTTTTATCTGGCAGTGCTGCAACTGCTGCTGTTGCTGTAGCATGCATGCATGCATGCTGCTGTTGTTGCTTCGAAAGATGCTGTTGTTCTCAATCTTGCTTTGCTGCTGCTCTTCCTCGTCCTGCTACTGTTGCTTCTAGTGTTGGTCTCGAGGGCTACCGCATCGCTGCCTCAACCTCCGTAGTTGTAAACACGTTCTCAAGCTGACGTTACCAGAGGCAGTTAAAAGTCCTTGTCCTCCTCCCCCCCCAACGCTCCTGTGGCAGTCATTACCTCGCCTCCCCTTAGACCCAGGCGAGGTCACGGGAGGTCAACCGGCTGACTAGTCCACCACTCTCTCTCTCTCTCTCTCTCTCTCTCTCTCTCTCTCTCTCTCTCTCTCTCTCTCTCTCTCTCTCTCTCTCTCCTCACATTTAATGGACACTGGACGTAAGAGCAAGTCTCGGTGTTTGAAGGTCTTGTGATTATCACATGACGTATTTTAGCTTCGTTTTATAACATTAGCTGAGACGGAACGGCAACTGAACACCCTTAATCAACGGTACACACACACACACACACATATATATATATATATATATATATATATATATATATATATATATATATATATATACTTGCTCGCCTTCATCCATTCCCGGCGTCATCCCGCCCCACAGGAAACAGCATTGCCACCCCCTGCATCAGCGACGTAGAGCCAAGAAACAGACGAAGAAAGGCCACATCCGCTCTCACATCCATCCTCTAGCTGCCATGTGCAATGCACCGAAACCACAGCTCCCTATCCACATCCAGGCCCTAGAGACCATTCCATGGTTTACCCCGGACGTTTTACATGCCCTGGTTCAGTCCACTGACGGCATATCGACCCTAGTATACCCCATCGTTCCAATCAAATCTATTCCGTGAACGCCTTCCACCTCGAATTTGGTCTCCCGCTTCCTGTTCCCACCACCTCTGATACATACATCCTCTTTGTCAACCTTTCCTCACTCTTCCTCTCCATATGGGCAAACCATAACAACACACTCTCATCTCTGTCAACCACATTCTTTTAATACCACACATCTCTCTCACCCTTTCATTACTTACTCGATCAAACCACCTCATACCACATAACTGTCCTCAAACATTTCATTCCCAACATATCCAACCTCCTCCTCACAACCTTAACTACAGCTCAAGCCTCGCATCCATATGATATTGTTGGGACTACTATACCTTTGAACATACCCATTTCTGCCCTTCCATTCAACGTTCTTTCTTACCAGGTACCGGGCGGAGGGACGGGCGGGCGGGCCCGTGCTGACTCATGGTCAGTAACGCGAACAACTACACCACAAAGGCCCGTAATTTTCACTAAACGATCACAACTGTACAACCACAACCTTGTAGGATCACAATATAGGAATGTTACGTTACTGGATGATGATGATGATCATGAAGCTGTTGGTTGGGACGCCCAGGAAGAAAATGCGCTGCAGGGAAGGTGCTGACGAAGGCGCTGCAGACGGCGGTGTAGAGGACAGAGTTCACCAAATACTACAAGCATCGTTGACACCTTACCTGAAGGGTTCAAGAAAGGGATTATTCAAACGGAGCTGAAACACTGTTACCCTTAGTTGAAACATTGTTATACACAGGGGATACTCTGTTCTCCTCTACTGAAACATTGTAATCATAGGTTGAATTTATATATATATATATATATATATATATATATATATATATATATATATATATATATATGTGTGTGTGTGTGTGTGTGTGTGTGTGTGTGTGTGTGTGTGTGTGTGTGTGCGCGCGAAAAGTTAAGATCAAAGACATGGTACATATACATATACTTAAGGTTAATTACCACATACTATGCATGAACATCCGTACAAAAATGTATACATGTCTTCAAAGCAGTATGCTCGTCTGCACTAAATAGTATACATATCTGAGCAATATAGTTAAGCATGTCTGGCAAATCCAAAATACACATTTATACAATTTCGTAAAAGTCAGATCATAAATTACACTACACTTTATTTGTACAATACAGGAACCGTCCGATAAAAAAAAGAATACAGTAAACGTATTTATACAATACAGTATTCATTCATCTTGCATAAAATACAGTACACGGTGCCTGTACAATACAGTATCCATCACTTAAAAGAAAATGATTCACCATACAGTATTGCCTTTACGCACGTCTGTCTAATCCAGCTTCGGGTAATATTCTTTCTAATGTACCCTCCACCTCCTCCTCTCAGTCTGGCTGGCATGTCTAACGCTTAAACTAAACTTTCCTCACCGTAAACTATCGTAATGAGTCACGCGTTACGTAACAACGTGGAGGAGGGGGGGGGGGGCAGGAGTGGTGGTGGTGGAAGGGGGGGGTGTGTCCGTCTCTCATCCTTGAAGTTTCACGTCCGTCGCACAACGCCACGGAGAAGAAAAAAAACCATGGGAAAGAAGGGAAATTGAAGGAGGGAAAAAATCCCCTCTCTCTCTCTCTCTCTCTCTCTCTGTGCGAGATCTCAGCGTAAAGCTATATGGGGTCAAGTACCCTTTCTTGAGTGCAGGAATGAGACCCCGTCCCTGACGCCAGGCTCGTGTCCTGTGCCGCTACCACCATCCGGGGATCACTGCGGTAAACGTCATCTTTCCCACACACACACACACGCACACACACACACACACACGGCCGGAGGCGGATCAAAGAGTAGCGACTTCATGGCTCCAGGGGAATTACGGGAAATAGCTAATCTGTGAAACGTATTGAAGCATTACGTCTGTAGCAACTGCCATCGTTTTTAGGAGTGAGTCCCTTTCACATAGGGGGAAAAATGGGTGCTAAAGACTGCTAGTCGTTGTTCATTAATCTTATGAGGCGTTGTGAGTAATGTGAACATTCTTTTTTTCTTTTTTTTTACCTTTTTCTGAACATCTCAAAACATCTTGGCAGTCAAGGAGCATAATGTTTTCATCTCGCCACAACCCAAGGCTACGCCTCTTTTCTTCGCTATGTCGCTACGTAGCCACTCCTATTCCATGTCGGTACCTCTCCTGGCCATGGTCTACTGTTCAGTTCAATCGTACATTTCAATCAATGCCTCTCGTGGCCCTAGTCTACTCTCGACTCCAATATTACATTCCAATCAATGCCTCTCATGGCCCTAGTCTACTCTCGACTCCAATCGTACATTCCAATCAATGCTTCTCATGGCCCTAGTCTACTCTCGACTCCAATATTACATTCCAATCAATGCCTCTCATGGCCCTAGTCTACTCTCGACTCCAATCGTACATTCCAATCAATGCCTCTCATGGCCCTAGTCTACTCTCGACTCCAATCGTACATTCCAACCAATGCCTCTCATGGCCCTAGTCTACTCTCGACTCCAATCGTACATTCCAATCAATGCCTCTCATGGCCCTAGTCTACTCTCGACTCCAATCGTACATTCCAATCAATGCCTCTCATGGCCCTAGTCTACTCTCGACTCCAATCGTACATTCCAATCAATGCCTCTCATGGCCCTAGTCTACTCTCGACTCCAATCGTACATTCCAACCAATGCCTCTCACGGCTTTAGTCTACTGTTGAGTCCAATCATGCAATCCAGTCAATGCCTCTCACGGCCTTAAGTCTACTGTTGAGTCCAATAACATACAGTCTAGTCAATGCCTCTCACGGCCTTAGTCTACTATTGAGTCCAACTTCACAGTCTTCGATAGACTCATGTGTACTAGGTTTACCAGACTACTTGTTACGTTCTTATCCATCCTTCTTATCCACTCATCAATTCCACCATTCCCTTGCAATCTTTCGCAAAATGCTAGGCTGCCTAGCACTCTATAGAGTCACAGGTGTTGAATGACTGGTGTGATGAAGACAATTTATCATCACTACTCAACATCGTATATTTTCTCATACCTCCATAAGACTGGACTTGAATCAAAACATCAAAATAACCAACGCGCTTAACATCTTCATAAGGCGACATACAACAATTTCCACACAAACAGTTTGGCTTTCGACATCATTCCACGCAAGATGAACCTAACATGATCACCAATTATATATATATATATATATATATATATATATATATATATATATATATATATATATATATATATATATATTATCCCTGGGGATAGGGGAGAAAGAATACTTCCCACGTATTCCCTGCGTGTCGTGGAAGGCGACTGGAAGGGGAGGGAGCGGGGGGCTGGAAATCCTCCCCTCTCATTATTTTTTTTCAGTTTTCTAAAAGAGGGAACAGAGAAAGGGGCCAGGTGAGGATATTCCCTCCAAGGCCCAGTTCTCTGTTCTTAACGCTACCTCGCTAACGCGGGAAATGGCGAATAGTTTGAAAGAAAAGAAAGATATATATATATATATATATATATATATATATATATATATATATATATATATATATATATATAGAGAGAGAGAGAGAGAGAGAGAGAGAGAGAGAGAGAGAGCAACAATCGTACATACAAAATAATTGCCTTTGTCACAAGAGCTGTCAAAAAAGCCTTTGACACCGTCTGGCACGAAGGATTAAGGTACAAATTAAGCACCCAGCTTCAACTTCCACATCCCATAATAAACTCTCATCCATTTACTTAAGTATTCGAACGATGTGAATCAAATATAAAAATCCCCTTTCAACATACTTTCCCCTTAATGCTGGTGTACTACCGTAAGGCTCCGTGCTAGCCCCCCACATTATACATTCTCCACACAAATGACGCCCCGGAACCTCTACACACTATGACTTTCCAATAAGCAGACGACGTAGCTCAGCAAATAGGAGCAATATCACCAGAGAAGCTCAGGAAGGGACTGGCCAAGTTTCGTTAAGAACATTACAAAAAAAAATATAAAAAAATAAATAAAAAATAAAGCTATGACAGACATTGACTACGTTTCGTTATGGGAGAATAAAAATGGAAAATGAAATAGTCTGCAAAATCCAACATTTCGTATTTCAACGTACGGCAGGGACACCACCTAACGTTTACCAACACTCCCCTCGTCCACAGTCATCCTCCCATCCCTCTCACCAACAAACACTGCACTACGCCTAAAACTGGACAAACGCACTCAAACTAAGACGGCTATTGCAAGGGGCGAGGCTCGTACATCTGTGGAGATTCTGACATACAAATGTTCAAACCAAATTGCATCACCCTAATTTGACCATTAATAACTTATGCCCAAGCAGCATCAGAGCAAGCAGCCAAAAAGAAACATCCACGCCCTTCAGGTAAGTCGACATAAAGCACTGAGGTGGATCTTGAACATCAGATGGCATAACCTCACCAAGAATACAGACCCGCACGAGAGAGTGAAGTCACCAGCCTTTTTAAAACCTCTACAGGAGACACACCTTCGTGGTAAGGTAAGCTCCACCATGACTCACATGGGGACTACGAAGTCCTCAGCAACCTCATCGGGACAGACAAGCCTAATAACCTCGAAAACAGACACCCATCAGCAACCTTCCCCTGGTCCCATATATCAAACGAGGAGATAGAATTCGGAATGACCCTTCATCACCAATTCCCTACAAAGACTGTGACGACACGTTCAAAGTGATTAGCATTACAAGCACACAAACCAACTTCTCCACGCACATCCTCCTCTTCCTCTCCGCACACATCCTCCTCCTATTCCTTGCACTGAAGAGAATAATATATATATATATATATATATATATATATATATATATATATATATATATATATATATATATATATGCCCATCCACACACCTCACACCAGCCCACCCTTAGTTGGCCTGTCCTGTCTCCTCCACACCAAGCCTTGATTCAGCGCGCTGGGTTCAGTCCTGGCTGGCTCCTCCCCTTCTTCTTGATCTCAACTTTTTTCCTTCCTCTTCCAACCTCCCTCTCTCGGAGGAGTGTCTTCTCTCTCACCATCATTGAATCATTTCCGAAGCCATTCCCACCTGCCTCCACTAACCCCTCTCAAACGTTCTCATCATACTGTGAGACAAACCTATCCCGTATCTTACACAACCTTCCCACCCATGTTCAGAGAGATACTGGAATGAGACAGCGCCGGGGAAATGAAGAAACAATCCCATCTCACATCCACCGTAGATGTCGTCTAGAATGCATCGAAACTGCAGCCCACTACCCATAGCTAAGGTCCAAGCAATCGGCCTGCAGTCAACCTAGATTTCCTCCTCCCTCCGAGGCTGGTCGATAAATTAGGGACCTGGTTCAGGCTGACAGACACACTCACACACACACACATATATATATATATATATATATATATATATATATATATATATATATATATATATATATATATATAATCCCTGGGGATAGGGGAGAAAGAATACTTCCCACGTATTCCCTGCGTGTCGTAGAAGGCGACTAAAAGGGGAGGGAGCGGGGGGATGGAAATCCTCCCCTCTCATTATCTTTTTTTTTTTTCAATTTTCCAAAAGAAGGAACAGAGAAGGGGGCCAGGTGAGGATATTCCCTCAAAGGCTCAGTTCTCTGTTCTTAACGCTACCTCGCTAACGCGGGAAATGGCGAATAGTTTGAAAGAAAAAAAAAAAAAAAAATATATATATATATATATATATATATATATATATATATATATATATATATATATATATATATCAGTAACGTATATGTCGCTTGAATAAAGCATTCGCAAGTGAAAATTATTACTAGGTCTTGGATGTATATCTTTAGTTTTCTAGACTAACGTTTCAGTAATTACATACACCATCATCAGAGCCTATTAAATATAGGATGAAATACCTGTAATGGCTACATTACGAGTTCCTGTTAAAAGCATCATATCTAAAATATTCCTTGGAAAATATGTATTATGAAAGCCCATCGTGAAATGAATAGTTGAGAAAGAATAAAGAAAATTAATAATGACTAATAATCCTAGCTTATTTAAAATTCAAAAACGTCGACACAATATTTCAAGAGGGGCAATATTTTCTTGTGGAGATTCAAATTCTAAAGTTCGTAATCAAACATCGTAATGTAAAAACTCACACTGAAAACGACTAGACAGTTCAACTCTAAACGTAATAATACGTATCTTAAAAACAAAGTAACTCCGTCGATACGTCATTGTCAACTTACAGAGTGGATTTGATCCTATAAGGGAGGAGGGACTCCTGTGTTGACAGGTCGGTGTTTGATGCGCTACTGGCCAACTAACCGGTGTCGTTACTAGGCGTTCCTTCCTAGTCGTGAGCGCGATTCCGTGTTGCTGTGGAAGGAGGGTTTGGTGACTGGGCAGTTCGTTCGTACGGACTGACTGGCCCCCAGATGTTCATGAATGCGCGTCCTGCGTTGTCGCTTCGTCTTGCCAATATATACAAAGCGTTACAGCCGTTGCACTTATACTGGTAAACAAATGACCACCGTAACACCGTAGGATGAACATTCTCGAAGTTGATGATGGGGGAAAAAAAAGACTGAATTGCATTTCTTGCCTTTAAAATCTACTATAATGTTAAATTGCGAGTAAACTCAAAATGATAGTTAAATTGTGGGTAAACTTGAATAAAATAATATAGTAATTTTCTTACAGTGTATAACTGCCCTTCCCAGTGGACAACATAGGAAAATACATTACAGTTACAGTTGATGGTTTTACTGATGGACATAATAATTTGTTCCACGGGAAACCGCTCTTAGTGCATGATATTTTTCAATTATTCTAATAAAAACGTCATGAAAAAAGTTTAATGATCATTACTTAGGTTTTGAAAAAAAAAAATCAAAAACATAATCAAGAACGTAAAATTTTTATGACAATGCAATGGACTTAATTTTCTAAAAAAAAAAAGAAAGAAAAAAAACTCAGACACTTGGCCTTTTCGATATACCATTCTGAACATGATAATGATTTAGTTCAGTCACTTAGCGAGGCATAATATTCCGCTCTCAAAGATCTATCGATGGATAATAACCTTTATCAAATACATGATCATGTACCCAATTTTTTTTTTCTAAGAATACTGTAGGATTAGACTAAATTCAAACTGATAGATTGTGAAACATCTCCCCTTATCATGAAATAGGAAGCTAAAACTAACAAAGAGTCTTAAGGAAACTATAGGAGAGTGGTGTTGTTAAGGTCGAGAGGTATTTACATTTTCAAGTGGCTTAACTCCCGACGAGACGCTATTATACACCGTCTGCCAATGGTGCATAAGGAAGAGATTGTCCCCTGAAACTTATACGCCCCACACGATCAGCACTTACAGTAACACTCTAGCGAATTTTCCAGTTCTAGTTATTTCACCTGTAATTACTAATGAATTTACAATAGAGGATTTTTCTTCTCTCTCTCTCTCTCTCTCTCTCTCTCTCTCTCTCTCTCTCTCTCTCTCTCTCTCTCTCTCTCTCTCATATGTAAGAGAAAAATGGGTGATCTGGATATCACTAATTGCGTCACGGCCGGCTCTGACGTAAACACTTTGTTTACAAACATCCCACTCGATGAAAACCATCATTGTCTGTACTACTTGACAACTTATTAAACCATACAAACACAGTTCATGGGTTAACTCGGTCTTAGTTTAAGGAATGAATAACATCTTCGTCATCTTGTGAGTGTTTCTTTTTGTTGAATGGCACTACATTTAGACACAAGGATGGTGTAATGATGGGTTCCTCGTTATATATTAGGTACAAAGCTCGTTAGCGTGTTTTAATGCCAGAATGAAAGTATGTGGCTTTAAGTGTCTCAATCACATTTCAAACCCTTGTTTTATAGACGATATGCAGACGACGCATTCTTTATCTTGAAGCCAGCGGACGATCTTTCTTTGTTTCTAAATGATTTGAACTCCCATCATAACAACACTGAATCTATAAACCTCGGGAGTAGGGGCGGGAATACCATCTCTTCTCATGGTATTTAAGTAGATGTGGGACTTCCCTCACATCAGTACACTGGAAACCAACACTGACTGGTCTTTGCACAAAACATACGTCTCTTTTATCTCGATCGAATATAAACGTACTATACATGATTAACACTGTTAGTGCTTGAGTCCCTCTTCTCTCACAAGAACAAATACACTGTAAGTAACAATGAGATACATGTGTGTGTATATATATATATATATATATATATATATATATATACATATATATATATATATATATATATATATATATATATATATATATATATATATATATTCTTCAAAGCAAACACCTGATCCACACATCCTCTACCACTTCTGAAACCACACTGCTCTTCCTCAATCTGATGCTCTGTATATGCCTTCACCCTCACAATCAATACCCTCCCATATAATTTACCAGGAATACTCAACAGACTTATACCTCTGTAATTTGAGCACTCACTCTTATCCCCTTTGCCCTTGTACAATGGCACTATGCAAGCATTCCGCCAATCCTCAGGCACCTCACCATGAATCATACATACATTAAATATATATATATATATATATATATATATATATATATATATATATATATATATATATATATATATATTATTTTGCTTTGTCGCTGTCTCCCGCGTTAGCGAGGTAGCGCGCAAGGAAACAGACGAAAGAACGGCCCAACCCACCCACATGCACATGTATATACATACACGTCCACACACGCAAATATACATACCTATACATCTCAATGTATACATATATATACACACACAGACATATACATATATACACATGTACATAATTCATACTGTCTGCCTTTATTCATTCCCATCGCCACCTCGCCACACATGGAATAGCAACCCCCTCCCCCTTCATGTGTGCGATGTAGCGCTAGGAAAAGACAACAAAGGCCCCATTCGTTCACACTCAGTCTCTAGCTGTCATGTAATAATGCACCGAAACCACAGCTCCCTTTCCACATCCAGGCCCCACAGAACTTTCCATGATTTACCCCAGACGCTTCACATGCCCTGGTTCAGTCCACTGACAGCACGTCGACCCCGTTATACCATATCGTTCCAATTCACTCTATTCTTTGCACGCCTCTCACCCTCCTGTATGTTCAGGCCCCGATCGCTAAAAATCTTTTTCACTCCATCCTTCCACTTCCGATGTGGTCTCCCACTTCTCCTTCTTCCCTCCACCTCCGACACATATATCCTCTTGGTCAATCTTTCCTCACTCATTCTCTCCGTATATCATAAACACTACGACCCTTCAGTATGCTGACGTGGGCATTATGCTACCCAAGGGTCGTGTAGTCGTGCTTGGAGGTTGCTGAACGCTACGTAATAGTCCTCGTCCTCCTGCTCTCTCTCTCTCAAAAAAAAGAAGAATAACAAATCAAACGCTCAGCAAAACGGCCGATCTAATCCGATAGAGAAAACGACAGGCCATTATTGTTCCCGGTCATAATAATTCACTGTACTGAATCCCTTCGTAATCTCATTAATCCCCAAATGACCAAATCTGAACTAAAGCCTATAATAAGCTTATGGTTAAAAAGAAGACAAAAAAAAAAAAAATATGCGGAATTTTCCAAAGCGCATATTTCATGGAACGGAATATAATTTACCCACTGAAATGTCATTACATACACTAAAAGTCCACTTCAGAGACTCTAATTCATACACACTTGCGCTCCAGATTACAAGTGCTTGAGAGGGACTTGAGAAAGTGGAGTCGAATCGCCAAACATACTACCTGTTTCTCCCTTCTCCTCTTCTTGCTTACATCCACACACACACACTCAGACACCCCAGCCTGTGCCTTCGAGGAGGAATATCATTCCTCGCTTGGCTCCTACTTTTGTTCCGTCTTTTAGAAACTGAAATACAAGGAGAGGAGGGTTTCCAGTCTCCGCGCTCCCGTCCCTCTTAGTCGTCATCTACGACACGCAGGAAATACGAGAGTATTCTTTCTCCCAAGACTTGGGGAGAAGTAATAATAATAATAATAATAATAATAATAATAATAATAATAATAATAATAAAGATAACAATAATGATAATAATAATAAAAGTAATAAAATAATAATAATAATAATAATAATAATAATAATAATAACGATAACAATAATGATAATACTAATAAAAGTAATAATAATAATAATAATAATAATAATAATAATAATAATAATAATGATAATAATAATAATAAGAAGAAGAATGGTTTCCATTTGAAATGAACAGTAACTCGGTACTGCATACGCTCGGCAGTTTCCACCGAGTCTGTCGGGGTAAACGTTGGCCAGCTGGTTCCTTAAAACGGAGCGAGGATCTCCACAAAATACATACATATATATACATATATATATATATATATATATATATATATATATATATATATATATATATATATATATATATAACACGGAGAAAACTGACCATTTTCACTGTTAATACCGCATAAAAAAAGGATACTATAGCGCATCGAGCTGTTGCTTCAAGTCATCGAGTGTCATATCTGAGGACAACAACCGAAATAATTCCGACATAACAACCGTTGTGGCTAATATACGAACGAGGATTTTCCATCCAGACTGACTCAGAATAAGACAGCAATTCGTACTGTGGTGCCTCGTTGGATAAGAGATTAGATCCTTTACCGTAAACTCCGTGGAATTAAATTTTTACGAGGAAACTTTACGGTGGAACATAAAAAGAGAAAAAGACTTTCAAGGTTGGCGAAATTTCTGAAGCGAGGGTAAACAACGCACGGGCCACAAAGGAACCCAAACTACGCTCTCTAAGCGTCCGCCAAGGCGAGGCTACCACTTCTCGCCTCCGCCTTCCGCTTCACCTTCTCGTGCATTTCATCCCTGAAGATATTTCGTCCCGCAGACTTAAATATTATTCAAGCTTGCCCCACATATTTGGGAAGTATACCCTAACTTTGTCCACAAATACTTGGAAAAATACCACAGTTTTGACCGAGATACTTGGAAAAGTACCTTAACTTTACCATAGATACTAAGGAAGTCCCCTAACTTTTCCCTAGATATTTGAGAAGTATTCTAGATTGCCCCATTTACTTGAGAAGTTCCCCAACTTTATCCAAGACAGATGGGAAGTTATCTTACTTTATTCACTCCAGACATTTGAGAAGAATTACAATTTGCCCAAGATATTTGCCAAGTATCTTGACCCATATACTTGAGAAGAATCCTCACATTGCCCAAGATACTTGAAAAGTATCTTAACTTGCCCCCAGAAATACTTGAGAAGTATCTTAACTTGCCCCAAAATACTTGAGAGAAGTATCTTAACTTGCCCCTAAAATACTTGAGAAAAGTATTTTAACTTGCCCCAAAATACTTGAGAAGTATCTTAACTTGCCCCAAAATACTTGAGAAGTATCTTAACTTGCCCCCAAAATACTTGAGAAGTATCTTAACTTGCCCCAAAATACTTGAGAAGTATCTTAACTGGCCCCAAAATACTTGAGAAGTATCTTAACTTGCCCCAAAATACTTGAGAAGTATCTTAACTTGCCCCAGACACTTGAGAAGTCACTTAAATTTCCCCCATATACTTAATAAGTACAGTCACTCTATCAACTTTCCCCAGATACTTGAGAAATAACACCTGACTTTGCCCCAGGAACTTGGAAAGTATCCTAACTTGCCCCAGATACTTGGAAAGTATCTTGAACTTTTCCTTGACACTCTTAGAAGTATCATGAACTTGTCTACTGTCAATAGTGCCCTGTGTAAGCGCTTTCGTTAAACTAGTTCACTTATTGTGGCCCAGCTGCTAGGTCTATTGTACTTTGTGTATGAAGTCGTCCTCTTTTTTTTTATCTGTAAAATCCAAAAATTCGAGAGAGTTTTTGTACAAGTCCGCGCCGCGGAACCCTTACACCCTTTACCACTGCAAAGTATAACTCCCTTAATTAAAGACGACACGTAACGACTTTGGGTAATGAAGGCGAGAAGTTTGACGTGACCTTTCAAGGACCAGAGCAAAGGCTAAGCCATCGTAGTTAAGGTCGTATCATCGTGTGGAGGGATGAACACAAAAATTCTATCGCTAAACACTGTCATGAAAATGATCATCCCCCATAGATCTCAACATCCCGGTCTTCTGATGCGAGTTGTCATTCATGTGGGCGAACACAGTGCGAGATCGTTGACCAGAGCGGCGTACACAGTATCTATGTTGACTTACTCGGGATCTCAAGTCTTTCCCTATCTGTCTCTCCCAGGTTAAAACGAACTACATCATTTGCCAAGAATTCTGTAAATTACATCATCATCATCAATACTGGGGCTGCTCTTAATCAACATTTTCCTCACAGTTCTCTCATAAAACTAATTTCATATCAAATAGCCTAGGCAGTGAATGATAGGTTCAAAAGGTTTGCGATAGGATAAGCAGAATATTACTGGAAGACCTTCTATCATGTGTCCTACGTGCGATAGGATAAGCAGAATATTACTGGAAGACCTTCTATCATGTGTCCTACCGTGCGATAGGATAAGCAGAATATTACTGGAAGACCTATCATGTGTCCTATCGTGCGATAGGATAAGCAGAATATTACTGGAAGACCTTCTATCATGTGTCCTACCGTGCGATAGGATAAGCAGAATATTACTGGAAGACCTTCTAGCATGTGTCACATATCATGATAAGTCTTTCTAAAAGCCTTGGCCTTACATCTCTCCGGTACATGGGAAGGACAGCACTCTATATTTTTTTTTTACAGATGGTATCAACATTAACTAAATTCCTGATAGAGAAATTCTGGTGCTGACAATTCGTAAAGCTCTCACATGCATTGAAGAAAATATAGACTGCTTAATACTATAAATCTATGACCTGAATGAAAGTCAACATAGGACACTGCATTAGTTGGCTCTCTGTAGATGTTTGCTATGCTTAAAACAATGCTCTTCCCTATGAATCAGCACATGACAGCTACTCCGTGTGTAGTGCTCAAGAAAAGAGCCAGGGAATGGCCCAAAATGGGAGGGGGATGACCCTGATGGAAGGGATAACCCCAGTGATGTCATATACAACAACTACACCGAAAAATGTATAAAGTTTCCATCGTGGCTCAGGCAGCGCAAAGACCCGACGAAGGAAGGACATCCTACTCATCCCGATACAGTGGAAATGAGGAGGGGAAAAATATTGCGTGCGTGTGTGGCATCACGTATGGTGGGCCCATATTAACAGTATAATGTCTATTGGGCTGACCAACACCAAATGCACTCACGGGTAGTGTCTTATATGGCGTCATTGCACACTGGAGATACGTTTTCTTACTGTCGAGGATTTTGAGGGAACTTTAATGAATCGGGAGCTTGCTTGGTTCTGGGGGATGAAGAGAACGGCGAGAGACGACACCATTTTCTTTTGTTCCTCAAGGTTAGGCTACCATGTTGTTTCAAAGACGGTATCATGCCGGTTGAATCAAGATGGTGCATCGGTAGGAACGGAAAAGGAGGATGTCTGTCGATGAAGTTTTATCATAATCGTTCTTGATGTCATGAATGTGTGTGTGTGTGTGTGTGTGTGTGTGTGTGTGAAGACCAGCCACATCCAAAGCCTAGCTAGGCTCATGCCAATGAACGTACGAAATATATATATATATATATATATATATATATATATATATATATATATATATATATATATATATTTTTATTTTTTTATTTTGCTTTGTCGCTGTCTCCCGCGTTAGCGAGGTAGCGCAAGGAAACAGATGAAAGAATGGCCCAACCCACCCACATACACATGTATATACATACACGTCCACACACGCAAATATACATACCTATACATCTCAATGTATTTTTTTTTTTCCGCTGTCTCCTGCGTTTGCAAGGTTGCGCAAGGAAACAGACGAAAGAAATGGCCCAACCCATCCCCATACACATGTATATACATGCGTCCACACACGCAAATATACATACCTACACAGCTTTCCATGGTTTACCCCAGACGCTTCACATGCCCTGATTCAATCCACTGACAGCACGTCAACCCCGGTATACCACATCGATCCAATTCACTCTATTCCTTGCCCTCCTTTCACCCTCCTGCATGTTCAGGCCCCGATCACACAAAATCTTTTTCACTCCATTCCACCTCCAATTTGGTCTCCCACTTCTCCTCGTTCCCTCCACCTCCGACACATATATCCTCTAGGTCAATCTTTCCTCACTCATTCTCTCCATGTGCCCAAACCATTTCAAAACATCCTCTTCTGCTCTCTCAACCACGCTCTTTTTATTTCCACACATCTCTCTTATCCTTACGTTACTTACTCGATCAAACCACCTCACACCACACATTGTCCTCAAACATCTCATTTCCAGCACATCCATCCTCCTGCGCACAACTCTATCCATAGCCCACGCCTCGCAACCATACAACATTGTTGGAACCACTATTCCTTCAAACATACCCATTTTTGCTTTCCGAGATAATGTTCTCGACTTCCACACATTCTTCAAGGCTCCCAGAATTTTCGCCCCCTCCCCCACCCTATGATCCACTTCCGCTTCCATGGTTCCATCCGCTGCCAGATCCACTCCCAGATATCTAAAACACTTTACTTCCTCCAGTTTTTCTCCATTCAAACTTACCTCCCAATTGACTTGACCCTCAACCCTACTGTACCTAATAACCTTGCTCTTATTCACATTTACTCTTAACTTTCTTCTTTCACACACTTTACCAAACTCAGTCACCAGCTTCTGCAGTTTCTCACATGAATCAGCCACCAGCGCTGTATCATCAGCGAACAACAACTGACTCACTTCCCAAGCTCTCTCATCCCCAACAGACTTCATACTTGCCCCTCTTTCCAAAACTCTTGCATTTACCTCCTTAACAACCCCATCCATAAACAAATTAAACAACCATATATATATATATATATATATATATATATATATATATATATATATATATATATATATATATATATATACCGCAAGACCCCTTTTATGGGGCTCCTGCGGCTTCGATGCAGCGCTATAATGAGTAGCATATATCATCGATTATATATCTATATCATCAACCATATACGTCTATTATACATCATATATCATCAACTATATACGTCTATCATCTCCCCAGCTTCATTTAGACTCTTGAGTCTTGTGCAAACCACTTGTCTGCTAATTTCTGAGATGGTGCTTCATTAACCTTTATATCTCTGGGTTTACCTAAAATCTCCAATTCCCTTTTCTTTTTATCCTTGACATTAATGCACCGACCGTGAAGGCACCGCACCTTTTCAAGTCTTTCAACTACCTGTCAGCCAACTCCACTGACAGTTCACTAGCTTCAGTTAACAACAGACTCCTCTTTCTCTTTGTTTCGCAGTCCCCGGGTCTTCAGCTCACTGCATCAGACATTCTATTTTCCCTACAACATCCCTAGAATTTTGCCCCTGCTTTAGCCTCACACATCCTAACATCACCATTCTCTACACCAGCTCTTCCCTCTATATCCCCTAGCCTGATTAGCTGCTCTCTGACTGACAGTTTCCTCTTGCTTAATTTATGTAAGAGTTTCACACTTTTCGCCTGACTTGTCTACAATATTCCTCAAGGGGTTTCACTGTTCCACCTTCATTATGCTACAGTAATCGTTCCTTGATCTACCACACGTATGCTGGCCTGGTGGAGCGTCTTAAATCTTCGTCATAGTACTCTTCGAGGTTCCTTTACTGTTTGATATCTTTTATTAAACCATTCCTTCCTCCGTACATATGATACAATAGGTAGCACCCACATTCATACTCCTTCACACTGCAAATTTCGCAGAACCTTTTCCCCACACTGCCCTACACAGCCTGCCAACCGAACTTCAATCATTTCCTCCGATTCAACGTTACCCTAGAAACTGTTGAGTTCTGTGTAGTTTCCACACCTGCATCTTCTCCTTAGATCTTGATACACGTCTCGGCTTATTTTAAAATAAACCTCTTCATTTACCACATACACAAAGAAGCATCTCTTGGTCGCTTTTTCCATCTGGTGTATCATATGTGATATTCCAATCATCCATGCTACAATGTGTGAAGATAAGGTCCCTCACATCCTAGTGGATGTGTGTCATTATCACTTGTGTGTTTGTTACAAGAAGAATCGTGGTTCCCGACTTTTAACCTTGTTTATAGATATACCTTGCATTTCACTCCTACACACACTAGCCTAAGCCAGGCACCCATTTATCGACCACCCTTAAGGGAAAGATGAACACCTGGGTTGGGTGCAGGTCGACTACCACGCCCAGGATTCGTATATGATGGCCCGTGCGGATTCAAAGTTACCAACGCAAACACACTGAACTACAGAGGGTTTCGTGTGATTATCTATTTGTACTGTAAAGGGAGGGAGTTTCACACACACCCGTGCGCCTCTCCATCTCTTACCACACAACTATTTCTGTTCAGTTGTATGCATGAACCATTTTGCTCCATTCATTCACCACTCTTATACTATAAAAAGGTACTTTATTGATTTTTTTTTAAAGTTTCTTGTTTAATACATTAAGTCCTCCGGTGTGGGTGTGTGTGTGTGTGTGTGTGTGTGTGTGTGTGTGTGTGTGTGTGTGTGTGTGTGAGTTAAGATGATTTGAGAGGCGAGGACAACCAGACTCATAAACAGGTCAGAATGGAAACTGACATTTAGAAAACATTTCTTCCATCAAATTGTAAATCGGGTAAAAGATGATAAACACAGGAACATTTGCAGCTATTTACTTGCAGTTTACAAAAATAAAAACTCTAGTAACAATAAAAAATTATACATATTTCTCAAGAAAAATAAATAAATTAATGAAAATGGAGTAAGTCGTCGTCATTCGGGAGGATCTTCTACGTCTGCTATTTAACTGGGCAGTTTGCTACATATGCATCCACTTTTCACTTTCCTTCCACCCCTCGTCTCAAGCACCTGGATACACGTGCCACCATGTGCCGCGCATCTTACTGTCTCTCCCGCATCGGTGGCTGAATTACACTCGTATTTACACTCGAAGGAAAAGGTTCCGTCATC